>NC_089841.1:1417049-1683274 GCF_035609145.1 Eleutherodactylus coqui
TTTTCGCCCCTTCCTTCCCTCCCTTATTTTCGCCCCTTCCTTCCCTCCCTTACTTTGCCTCTTCCTTCCCTCCTTATTTCGCCCCTTCCTTCCCTCCCTTATTTTCGCCCCTTCCTTCCTCCCTTACTTTCTCCCCTTCCTCCCCTCCCTTATTTTCTCCCCTTCCTTCCCTCCCTTATTTTCTCCCCTTCCTTCCCTCCCTTATTTTCTCCCCTTCCTCCCCTCCCTTATTTTCTCCCCTCCCTTCCCTCCCTTATTTTCTCCCCTTCCTTCCCTCCATTATTTTCTCCCCTTCCTTCCCTCCATTATTTTCTCCCCTTCCTTCCCTCCATTATTTTCTCCCCTTCCTTCCCTCCCTTATTTTCTCCCCTTCCTTCCCTCCCTTATTTTCTCCCCTTCCTTCCCTCCCTTATTTTCTCCCCTTCCTTCCCTCCCTTATTTTCTCCCCTTCCTTCCCTCCCTTATTTTCTCCCCTTCCTTCCCTCCCTTATTTTCTCCCCTTCCTTCCCTCCCTTATTTTCTCCCCTTCCTTCCCTCCCTTATTTCTCCCCTTCCTTCCCTCCCTTATTTTCTCCCCTTCCTTCCCTCCCTTATTTTCTCCCCTTCCTTCCCTCCCTTATTTTCTCCCCTTCCTTCCCTCCCTTATTTTCTCCCCTTCCTTCCCTCCCTTACTTTCTCCCCTTCCTTCCCTTCCTTACTTTCTCCCCTTTTTTCCCTTCCTTACTTTCTCCCCTTCCTTCCCTTCCTTAGTTTCTCCCCTACCTTCCCTTCCTTACTTTCTCCCCTACCTTCCCTTCCTTAGTTTCTCCCCTTCCTTCCCTCGCTTATTTTCGCCCCTTCCTTCCCTCGCTTATTTTCACCCCATCCTTCCCTCGCTTATTTTCGCCCCATCCTTCCCTCGCTTATTTTCGCCCCATCCTTCCCTCGCTTATTTTCGCCCCATCCTTCCCTCCCTTATTTTCTCCCCTTCCTTCCCTCCCTTATTTTCTCCCCTTCCTTCCCTCCCTTATTTTCTCCCCTTCCTTCCCTCCCTTATTTTCTCCCCCTTCCTTCCTCCCCTTATTTTTCTCCCTTCCTTCCTCCCTTATTTTCTCCCCTTCCTTCCCTCCCTTATTTTCGCCCCTTCCTTCCCTCCCTTACTTTCGCCCCTTCCCTTCCCTCCCTTACTTTCTCCCTTCCTTCCCTCCCTTATTTTCGTCCCTTCCTTCCCTCCCTTACTTTCTCCACTTCCTCCCCCCCCCCCTTCCTTCCCTCGCTTATTTTCGCCCCATCCTTCCCTCGCTTATTTTCGCCCCATCCTTCCCTCGCTTATTTTCGCCCCTTCCTTCCCTCCCTTACTTTCGCCTCTTCCTTCCCTCGCTATTTTCGCCCCTTCCTTCCCTCCCTTACTTTAGCCTCTTCCTTCCCTCCCTTATTTTCGCCCCTTCCTTCCCTCCCTTATTTTCACCCCTTCCTTCCCTCCCTTATTTCGCCCCTTCCTTCCCTCGCTTATTTTCGCCCATCCTTCCCTCGCTTATTTTCGCCCCATCCTTCCCTCGCTTATTTTCGCCCCATCCTTCCCTCGCTTATTTTCGCCCCATCCTTCCCTCGCTTATTTCGCCCCATCCTTCCTCCCTTATTTTCGCCCCTTCCTTCCCTCGCTTATTTTCGCCCCTTCCTTCCCTCCCTTACTTCGCCTCTTCCTTCCCCTCCCTTACTTTCGCCCCTTCCTTCCCTCCCTTATTTTCGCCCCTTCCTTCCCTCCTTTTTTTCGCCCCTTCCTTCCCTCCCTTACTTTCGCCCCTTCCTTCCCTCCCTTACTTTCGCCCCTTCCCTCCCTTATTTTCTGCCCTTCCTTCCCTCCCTTCCCTCCCTTATTTTCTCCCCCTTCCTTCCCTCCCTTATTTTCTCCCCTACCTTCCCTTCCTTACTTTCTCCCCTACCTTCCCTTCCTTACTTTCTCCCCTACCTTCCCTTCCTTACTTTCTCCCCTACCTTCCCTTCCTTAGTTTCTCCCCTTCCTTCCCTCGCTTATTTTCGCCCCTTCCTTCCCTCCCTTAGTATCGCCCCATCCTTCCCTCCCTTAGTTTCGCCCCATCCTTCCCTCCCTTATTTTCGCCCCATCCTTCCCTCCCTTATTTCGCCCCTTCCTTCCCTCCCTTACTTTCGCCCCTTCCTTCCCTCCCTTACTTTCGCCCCTTCCTTCCCTCCTCTCCCCCCTACCCTCTCCCCCCTACCCTCTCCCCCCTACCCTCTCCCCCCTACCCCTCTCCCCCCTACCCTCTCCCCCCTACCCTCTCCCCCCTACCCTCTCCCCCCTACCCTCTCCCCCCTACCCTCTCCCCCCTACCCTCTCCCCCCTACCCTCTCCCCCCTACCCTCTCCCCCCTACCCTCTCCCCCCCACCCTCTCCCCCCCACCCTCTCCCCCCCTACCCCTCTCCCCCCCTACCCTCTCCCCCCCTACCCTCTCCCCCCCTACCCTCTCCCCCCCCTACCCTCTCCCCCCCTCACCTCTCCCCCCCTACCCTCTCCCTCACCCTCCCCCCCTACCCTCTCCCCCCAACCTCTCCCTCCCTACCCTCTCCCTCGCCCCCCCCTCTCCCCCCCCCCTCGCCCCCTACCTTCTCCCTCCCCTCTCCCCCCTCCTTCCCCCTCCCTCTCCTTCCCCCTCCCTCTCCTGCCCCCTCCCTCTCCTGCCCCCCCTCCCTCTCCTGCCCCCCCTCCCTCTCCTTCCCCCTCCCTCTCCTCCCCCTCCCTCTCCTGCCCCCCCTCCCTCTCCTGCCCCCCCTCCCTCTCCTTCCCCCTCCCTCTCCTGCCCCCCTCCTCTCCTGCCCCCCCTCCCTCTCCTGCCCCCCCTCCTCTCCTGCCCCCCCTCCCTCTCCTGCCCCTCCTCTCCTGCCCCTCCCTCTCCTGCCCCTCCTCTCCTGCCCCCCCTCTCCCCCCTCCCTCTCCTGCCCTCCCTCCCTCTCCTGCCCTCCCTCCCTCTCCTGCCCCCCCTCCTCTACCCCTCCCTCTACCCCTCCCTCTACCCCTCCCTCCCTTCCCCTCCCACTCCAACCCACCTCACCATCCCTCCCTCAACCCCTCCCTCTACCCCTCCCACTACCCCACCCCTAACCCCACCCTCACCCCCACCCACCCCACCCTCAACCCCACCCACACCATCCCTCCCCTTCCCTCCCCAACCCCACCCACTCCTCCCTCCCACTACCCCCCACCCACACCCCCACCCAACCCCCACCCACTACCCCACCCTCACCCCCCACTACCCCACCACAACCCCACCCACACCAACCCTCCCACTACCTCACCCACTCCAACCCTCCCTCTACCCCCTCCCTCACCTTCCCCTCCCTCACCCCCACCCTCTCCCTCCCCCCACTACCCCACCCTCACCCCCTCCCTCACCCCCTCCCTCCCACAATCTCCACCCCACCCTCAATCTCCACCCCACCCTCTCCCCACCCCTCCCCTCCCACACCCCTCCCCTCCCTCCACCCCTCCCTCTCCCTCCACCCCTCCCTCTCCCACCACCCCTCCCTCTCCCTCCACCCCTCCCTCTCCCTCCACCCCTCCCTCTCCCTCCACCCCTCCCTCTCCCTCCACCCCTCCCTCTCCCTCCACCCCCCCTCTCCTCCACCCCTCCTCTCCTTCCCTCCTCTACCTCTCCCTCTACCCCTCCCTCTCCTTCCCTCCCTCTACCCCTCCCTCTCCCCCTCCCTCTCCTTCCCTCCCCTCCCTCTCCCCCTCCCTCTCCTTCCACCCCTCCCTCTCCTTCCACCCCTCCCTCTCCATCCACCCCTCCCTCTCCTTCCACCCCTCCCTCTCCTTCCACCCCTCCCTCTCCTTCCCTCCCTCTACCTCTCCTTCCCTCCCTCTACCCCTCCCTCTCCCCTCCCTCTCCTTCCTCCCCCTCCCTCTCCTTCCCCTCCCCTCCCCCTCCCTCTCCCCCTCCCCCTCCCTCTCCCCCTCCCTCTCCTTCCCCCCCTCTCCCCCTCCCTCTCCTTCCCCCCTCCCTCTCCCCCTCCCTCTCCTTCCTCTCTCTACCCCTCCCTCTCCTTCCCCCTCTCTCTACCCCTCCCTCTCCCCTCCCTCTCCTTCCCTCTCCCTCCACCCCTCCCTCTCCCTCCACCCTCCCTCTCCCTCCACCCCTCCCTCTCCCTCCACCCCTCCCTCTCCCTCCACCCCTCCCTCTCCCTCCACCCCTCCCTCACCCCTCCACCCCCTCCCCCTTTCTCCCTCCCCCTTTCTCCCTCCCCCCTTCTCTCCCTCCCCCTTTCTCCCCTCCCCCCTTTCTCCCTCCCCCCTTTCTCCCTCCCCCCTTTCTCCCTCCCCCCCTTTCTCCCTCCCCCCTTTCTCCCTCCCCCCTTTCTCCTCCCCCCTTTTCTCCCTCCCCCCTTTCTCCCTCCCCCCTTTCTCCCTCCCCCCTTTCTCCCTCCCCCCTTTCTCCTCCCCCCTTTCTCCTCCCCCCTTTCTCCCTCCCCCCTTTCTCCCTCCCCCCCCCTTTCTCCTCCCCCCTTTCTCCCTCCCCCCTTTCTCCCTCCCCCCCTTTCTCCTCCCCCCTTTCTCCCTCCCCCCTTTCTCCCTCCCCCTTTCTCCCTCCCCCCTTTCTCCCTCCCCCCTTTCTCCCTCCCCCCTTTCTCCCTCCCCCCTTTCTCCCTCCCCCCTTTCTCCCTCCCCCCTTTCTCCCTCCCCCCTTTCTCCCTCCCCCCTTTCTCCCTCCCCCCTTTCTCCCTCCCCCTTTCTCCCTCCCCCCTTTCTCCCTCCCCCCTTTCTCCCTCCCCCCTTTCTCCCTCCCCCCTTTCTCCCTCCCCCCTTTCTCCCTCCCCCTTTCTCCCTCCCCCCTTTCTCCCTCCCCCCTTTCTCCCTCCCCCCTTTCCTCCCTCCCCCCTTTCTCCCTCCCCCCTTTCTCCCTCCCCCCTTTCTCCCTCCCCCCTTTCTCCCTCCCCCTTTCTCCCTCCCCCCTTTCTCCCTCCCCCCTTTCTCCCTCCCCCCTTTCTCCCTCCCCCCTTTCTCCCCCCCCTTTCTCCCTCCCCCCTTTCTCCCCTCCCCCCTTTCTCCCTCCCCCCTTCTCCCTCCCCCCTTTCTCCCTCCCCCCTTTCTCCCTCCCCCCTTTCTCCCTCCCCCCTTTCTCCCTCCCCCCTTTCTCCCTCCCCCCTTTCTCCCTCCCCCCTTTCTCCCTCCCCCCTTTCTCCCTCCCCCCTTTCTCCCTCCCCCCTTTCTCCCTCCCCCCTTTCTCCCTCCCCCCTTTCTCCTCCCCCCTTTCTCCCTCCCCCCTTTCTCCCTCCCCCCTTTCTCCCTCCCCCTTCTCCTCCCCCCTTTCTCCCTCCCCCCTTTCCCCTCCCCCCTTTCCCCCTCCCCCCTTTCCCCCTCCCCCCTTTCCCCCTCCCCCCTTTCCCCCTCCCCCCTTTCCCCCCTCCCCCCCTTTCCCCCTCCCCCCTTTCCCCCTCCCCCCTTTCCCCCTCCCCCCTTTCCCCCTCCCCCCCTTTCCCCCTCCCCCCTTTCCCCCTCCCCCCTTTCCCCCTCCCCCCTTTCCCCCCTCCCCCCCTTTCCCCCTCCCCCCCTCTCTCCTTTTCCTTCCCTAGGGGCCCCGTCCTCTATGTACTCTCCCTCCCCTGCTTCTGCTGGTCCATCCTTTCTGCGTCCTCCTCGCCTGGGGCCTCATCTTCAGTGCCCCCCCTCCTCCCTCCTTCTTGGGACCCCATCCTCCCAATCCCACACCCCTGTGTGGCCTCATTCTTTATGCTCACTGCCACTCTTCATGGTTCTGTCCTCCATGGGGGTCCCCATTGTCTATAATCTCCAGTTGTCCCTTGCTTGAACCACGCACCCCATAGTTCAGCCAGCATTGTAGTAACGCATTTCGCTCTGTTTCCTTATAGATTCTGGCGAGTCGATGGCCGGAATATCTCAGCACGCCAAGACCAGCAACTTACCTGAATTTGGTGACTCCGTTAGCACCGCCTCCAAAGCCCTGTGCGGTCTGACGGAGGCTGCGGCTCAGGTATGTGGTGGGACCCTCATTGTGTTTACTGTGCAGTGGGGGGTGAGGACCCTCTACTGTGCGGGGGTCCAGGCCCTCTTCTCTCAGGGGCCTCCCTGCTTGCAGTATATACTGGTCGGAAACTTGCATGTATACTGTCTTTACCTCCTCAGGCCGCCTATCTCGTCGGAGTGTCGGACCCCAGCAGCCGCGCCGGTCAGCAGGGCCTGGTGGACCCCCACGCAGTTTGCTCGCGCCAACCAGGCTATCCAGATGGCGTGTCAGAACCTGGGAGACCCGGCCTGCACACAGTCACAGGTAGAAGGGTGGTGAGGGGGCATTGTGTGCCCGCTGGCATGCTGCCCTCATCATGTCTTCTCCTTCCATAGGTGCTGTCAGCTGCCCACCATAGTGGCCAAACACACATCTGCCCTGTGCAACGCCTGCCGCCTGGCATCCACTCACACCTCTAACCCCGTGGCCAAGAGGCAGTTTGTCCAGTCAGCCAAGGAGGTGGCAAATAGCACTGCCAACTTGGTGAAAACCATCAAGGTACAGCCGCCTCTAGGTGGCGCCGAGCATGTGGTTTTGCCCTACGTGGGCATGTCCTGACGAGAAGACCCATTGTTCTGTTTTCTCTTCAGGCACTGGACGGAGCCTTCAATGATGAGAACCGAGTGAAGTGCCGAGATGCCACTGTGCCGCTGATCCAAGCCGTGGAGAACCTCACTGCCTTCGCCTCCAATCCCGAGTTTGCCAGTGTCCCAGCGCAGATCTCCCCGGAGGTCAGGATATGGCCGCTCAGGAGCGCCCTTTACATATCCCCCTCATCTGTTACCTCATGTTGGACGTCTTTACTGTTTCAGGGTCTCAGCGCCATGGAGCCCATCGTCAGCTCCGCCAAGACCATGCTGGAGAGCTCCTCTGGCCTCATCCAGACTGCGCGTTCTCTGGCTGCCAACCCCAAGGATCCTCCGCAGTGGTCAGTGCTGGCCGGCCACTCCCGCACCGTGTCCGATTCCATCAAGAAGCTCATTACGAATATGAGGTGAGACGGGCGTGGGAGGAGCTTGTTATGGCAGGCTGCAAGGGGAGGAGCTTGTTATGGCAGGCTGGGCTAGTGGAAGATGCTTGATGTGACAGATTGCTGCAGTGGGAGGAACTTGTGTACAGTAGGAGGGGCTTTTCTAGCATTGGCTGCTGCAGTGGGAGGGGCTTAACATTTTTTTGCACAAGCTGCATATTCTGCGTGAGTGGCGGTCCCTCTTATAATGGTGCGTGCGGACTCCTGACCCTCTGTTCTCCTGCAGGGATAAGGCCCCAGGTCAGAGGGAATGTGACCAGGCCATGAGCTCCTGAACCAGGCGGTCCGGGAGCTGGACCAGGCCTCCTTAGAGGCCATTAGTCAACAGCTTACCCCACAAGAGGGAATATCCCAGGAGGTGAGTGTGGGCGGTGTCTGCGGGGTGTGAGCTTGCTTTATACTGCTGCTGCTTTCACTTCTCTTTTCCTTCCAGGCTTTGCACACCCAGATGCAGACGTCCGTGCAGGAGATCAGCAACCTCATAGACCCACTGGCTGCAGCAGCAAGAGCGGACTCGTCGCAGCTGGGACACAAGGTGAGGCGCGGCGTGTCAGTGGAAAGAGTCCGGTGCACCCGTCTTACCTGCCCCTAACATGGGTGTTCCTCCTGGCAGGTGTCTCAGATGGCGCAGTACTTCGAGCCTCTGACTCACGCAGCTATCGGAGCCGCCTCCAAGACCATCAACCCATCAGCAGCAGATGAACCTGCTGGACCAGACCAAGACGTTGGCGGAATCGGCCCTTCAGATGCTCTACACGGCCAAGGAGGCTGGAGGCAACCCCAAGGTGAGAGACGGAGTGGAGGGCGAGGACGCGCCACCTGGGGGTCCCGCACAGCTACTGGAGTCACCCCGCTTGTATTGCAGCTGCGGCCCACACACAGGAAGCTCTGGTTGAAGCGGCTCAGATGATGCATGAAGCCGTGGACGACCTGACGGGGACCCTGAACGAGGCAGCGAGTGCGGCGGGGGCGGTAGGCGGTATGGTGGACTCCATCACTCAGGCCATCAATAAGGTGAGTGTCGTCATGTGCGTCTTGTGCCGCTCACCTATCCTGATGAATGACCTCTGACCTCTGAACACAGCTGGACGAGCAACCTATCGGGGAGCCAGAAGGATCCTTTGTGGACTATCAGACGACCATGGTGAAGACCGCCAAAGCTATTGCTGTGACCGTGCAGGAGATGGTGGGTGACCTGGGTTATCGCTATCACATGGGGCAGGTTACATGTCACCCGGGCGCATCGCTATCACATGAGGGCTAATTACACGTCACTCGGGGTCATCACTGTCTTATGGGCTCAGGTTACATGTCTCCCGGGGTCATTATTATCACATGGGGCAGGTTACATGTCACCCGGGTCATTACTATCACATGGGGGCAGGTCACATGTCACCCGGGTCATTACTATCACATGGGGGGCTGGTTACATGTCACCCGGGTCATTACTATCACATGGGGGCAGGTTACATGTCACCCGTGGTCATCTCTGTCACATGGGGGCTGGTTATATGTCACCCGGGGTCATTGCTATCACATGGGGGCTGGTTACATGTCACCCTGGGTCATCTCTATCACATGGGGGCTGGTTATATGTCACCTGGGGTCATTGCTATCACATGGGGGCTGGTTACATGTCACCCGGGGTCATTGCTATCACATGGGGGCTGGTTACATGTCACCCGGGGTCATCTCTATCACATGGGGGCAGTTTACATGTCATCCGGGTTATCTCTATCACTTGGGGGGCAGATTATATATCACCCGGGTCATTACTATCACATGGGGGCAGGTTACATGTTACCCGGGGTCATCTCTGTCACATGGGGGCTGGTTATGTGTCACCCGGGTCAGCTCTATCACTGGGGGCAGATTATATCACCGGGTCATTACTATCCATGGGGCAGTTACATGTCACCCGGGGTCATCTCTGTCACATGGGGGCTGGTTATGTGTCACCCCGGGTCAGCTCCTTATTCCGGCCTACATGAGGCTGGTTACATGTCACCCCAAGGTTGTCCCTATCACATGGGAGCTGGTTACATGTCACCCGGGGTCATCTCTATCATATGGGGGCAGTTTACATGTCATCCGGGTTATCTCTATCACTTGGGGGCAGATTATATATCACCCGGGTCATTACTATCACATGGGGGCAGTTACATGTTACCCGAGGTCATCTCTGTCACATGGGGGCTGGTTATGTGTCACCCGGGTCAGCTCTATCACTTGGGGGGCAGATTATATATCACCCGGGTCATTACTATCACATGGGGGCAGGTTACATGTTACCCGAGGTCATCTCTGTCACATGGGGGCTGGTTATGTGTCACCCGGGTCAGCTCTATCACTTGGGGGGCAGATTATATATCACCGGGTCATTACTATCACATGGGGGCAGGTTACATGTCACCCGGCTCATCTCTGTCACATGGGGGCTGGTTACACGTCACCCAGCTCATCTCTATCACATGAGGCTGGTTACATGTCACCCAAGGTTGTCCCTATCACATGGGGGCAGGTTACATGCAGATAAAGGGGGTGCAGGTTGAGGAGCACTTGGGGAACAGCGACCACAATATAATCAACTTCCAGCTGTCAATCAATAAGAAGCCTTATCAGGGAGCGACAAACTAACTCAACTTTAGTAAAGCAAAATCTGATCAGCTTAGAACTACTATCGGTAACATTAATTGGGACAACATCCTCAAAAATATCAGTACGGAGGACAAATGGGAGAGTTTAAAAGGATCCTAATCACCTCATGTGAGCAGTTCATTCCCTTTAAAAACAAAAGAAACTCAACTAAAAGGAATCCAATGTGGCTCGAGAAGACGGTAAGAGGGGCAATAAACGAAAAGAAGAAAGCGTTCAAACTACTAAAGCAACAAGGCAGCGAAGAAAGCGCTAAAATCATACAGGGAAAAAAACAAAATATGCAAAGATAAGATCAAAACTGCCAAGGAGGAGGCGGAAAGATGGATCGCCAAAGAGAGCAAAAACAACCCGAAACTATTCTTCAACTATATTAACAGCAAAAGGATTTGCAGGGAGAGCGCTGGCCCTTTAACAAATAATGCAGGGGAAATCATTGATGACGAAGGGAAAGCAAATCTACTAAACAGTTTCTCTCAAGTGTGTTCACCAAAGAAAAGGAAATGCCACACGAGATGCAGGGGAATAAAATGAACGCCTCACAAAATATCTCATACCTAACGCAGGAGGAGGTGCGGAAGTGACTAAAGACAACTAAAATTGATAAATCGCCAGGCCCAGATGGATTACACCCAAGGATACTAAGGGAACTAAGTGACGAGATAGCTAGGCCGCTATACCTAATATTTCTAGACACTATCAAGACCGGAGTAGTACCATTGGATTGGCGCATTGCCAACGTGGTTCCAATTTACAAAAAAGGGAGCAAAAGTGAGCCTGGTAACTACAGGCCAGTAAGTCTCACTTCAGTAACGGGAAAAATCTTCGAGGGGATTCTGAGAGACGCCATCGATGAGTACCTCAAGGAGATTAAGGGAATAACTCCTCACCAGCATGGATTCATGAAGGGTCGCTCATGTCAGACAAATCTGATCAGCTTCTACGATGAAGTAAGCTCTAAGCTGGACCAGGGAGAATCTATTGATCTTGTATATCTGGACTTCTCTAAAGCCTTTGACACCGTGCCACATAACAGGCTGATATATAAAATGAGGCAGCTCGGACTGGGTGAAAACGTGTGTAAGTGGGTAAAAAATTGGCTCAATGATAGAAAGCAGAGGGTGGTAATAAATGGCTCGTACTCTGATTGGACCACAGTCGCTAGCGGGGTGCCACAGGGTTCAGTATTAGGCCCCACTCTGTTCAACATATTTATTAATGACCTGATAGAGGGGCTGCACAGCAAAATATCAGTATTTGCAGATGACACAAAATTATACAATATAATTAATGCAACGGAGGACAATGTGCGGCTACAACGGACCGAGATAAGCCGGGGGCTTGGGAGGGGGGGAATGGCAAATGAAGTTCAATGTTAAAAAATGTAAGACTATGCACATGGGCAGGAGGAACGGATGTCACCAATATTCACTTAATGGGGTACCACTAGGGAAAAGTGATATGGAAAAGGATCTGGGGGTATTAGTGGATAATAGACTAAACTGGAGTAACCAATGCCAGTCAGCCGCTGCAAAGGCAAATAAAGTCTTGGGGTGCAGTAAAAGAGGTATAGGGGCGAGGGACGAGAACATTATCCTCCCACTATATAAGGCACTTGTCAGGCCTCACATGGAATACTGCGTACAGTTCCGGTCACCGGGGCTCAGGAAAGATGTACACAGTGCTGGAGGGGTACAAAGAAGGGCAACTAAACTGATACATGGAATGACGGACTGGAATACCCAGAGAGCACCAAAACTGGGATTATTCACCCCGGAAAACAGACGGCTAAGGGGCGACCAAAATAACTATGTATAAGTACATGAGGGGACGATACAAGGATCTCTGCCAGGATCTGTTTATACCCAGGACTGCGACGGTAACAAGAGGGCATCCGCTACGATTAGAGGAAAGCAGGTTTCATCACCAAAATAGAAGGGGGTTCTTTACTGTAAGAGCAGTTAGACTGTGGAACTCTTCTGCCTGAGGACGTGGTGATGGCAAATCCATAGAGGAGTTTAAAAGGGGACTTGATGTCTTTCTGGAGAGGAAGGACATTACAGGATATAAATCTAGGTTAATTGTTAATCCGGGTATACAGGCAGGTAGGAACTATTAGGGGTTGGTCCAGGGAACAGTCTGATTGCCATTAGGGAGTCGGGAAGGAATTTTTTCCCCAAAAGGGCTAATTGGCTCCTGCCTCTTGGGGTTTTCTGCCTTCCTCTGGATCAACAACACAGTAGGACAACAGGCTGGACTAGATGGACAATGTCTTCATTCAGCCTTACATACTATGTTACTATGTCACTTGGGGTCATCTCTATCACATGGGGGCTGGTTACATGTCACTTGGGGTCATCTCTATGACATGGGGGCAGGTTACATGTCACCCGGGTCATCTCTATGACATGGGGGCAGGTTACATGTCACCCGGGGTCATCTCTATCTCATGTGGGCAGGTTACATGTCACCCCGGGGTCATTAATATTACATGTGGGCAGGTTACATGTTACCCAGGTAATCTCTATGACATACGGTCAGGTTATAAGTCACCCGGGGTCATCTCTATCACATGGGAACAGGTTACATGTCACCCGGGGTCATCTCTATCACATAGGAGCAGGTAACATGTTACCCGGGGTCATCCCTATCACATGGGGGCTGGTTACATGTCACCCGGGGTCATTACTATCACATGGGGACTGGTTACATGTCACCCGGGGTCATTACTATCACATGGGGACTGGTTACATGTCACCCGGGTCATTACTATCACATGGGGGCTGGTTACATGTCACCCTGGTCATTACTATCACATGGGAACAGGTTACATGTCACCCGGGGTCATTACTATCACATGGGGGTAGGTTACACGTCACCCGGGGTCATCACTATCGCATTGGAGGAGGTTACATGTCACCACCACATGTGGGCAAGTTACATGTCACTCGGGGTCATTGCTATCATATGTGGGCAGGTTACACGTCACCCTGGGTTATCGGTATGACCTAGGGGCAAGTTACATGTTACAGGAGGTCATCACTATCTATGGGCACAGGTTACATGTCACCAGGTCATCCCTATCACATGGGGGCACTTTACATGTCACCCAGGTCATCCCTATCACATGGGGGCACTTTACATGTCACCCGGGTTCATCTCTGTCACATGGGGGCATGTTACATGTCACCCCGGGTCATCTCTTTCACATGTGGGCAGGTTACATGTCACCTGGGGTCATCTCTTTCACATGTGGGTAGGTTACATGTCACCCGGGTCATCTCTTTCACATGTGGGCAGGTTACATGTCACCCGGGTCATCTCTTTCACATGTGGGTAGGTTACATGTCACCCAGGTCATCTCTTTCACATGTGGGTAGGTTACATGTCACCCGGGTCATCTCTTTCACATGTGGGCAGGTTACATGTCACCTGGGGTCATCTCTATGACATGTGGGCTGCTTACATGTCACCCGGGTCATCTCTATCACATGGGGGCAGGTTACATGTCACTTGGGTCATTGCTATGACATAGGGGCTGGTTTACACGTCACCCGGGGTCATCCCTATCACATGGGGGCAGGTTACTTGTCACCAGGGTCATCTCTATCACATGGGGCAGGTTACACGTCTCCCGGGATCATCTCTATCTCATGGGGCTAGTAACATGTCACCCGGGTCATCCTATCACATGGGGCAGGTTACATGTCACCCGGGTCATCTCTATCTCATGGGGGCTGGTTACATGTCACCCGGGGTCATCTCACTGCCATAGGGTCAGGTTATAAGTCACCCGGGCTCATCACTATCACATGGGGGCAGGTTAAACATCACCGGGTCATTATGTCTACTCTGCTATTTTATCTGATTTCTATTTTTTCATTTTAAAGGTCACAAAATCACAACAAACCCTGATGAGCTCGGAACCCTCGCCAGCCAGCTCACCACAGACTACAGCCAATTGGCTCATGAGGCCAAACCGGCATCTATGACTGCCGAGAACGAAGAGGTGAGAGTTGGTGATCCAGAGGCCTCTGCAGGTCATCTAACTTGTCATTCCCTACCCTCTGGATCTTACCCCCACAACTCGGGATCTCCCCCCTTGGGCTCTCCTCTCTCTCTCCCCTCCCCCCTTGGGCTCTCTCTCTCTCCCCCCTTGGGCTCTCCTCTCTCTCCCCCCTTGGGCTCTCCGCTCCTCCCCCCTTGGGCTCTCCTCTCTCTCTCCCCCCTCCCCCCTTGGGCTCTCCTCTCTCTCCGCTCCTCCCCCCTTGGGCTCTCCTCTCTCTCTCCGCTCCTCCCCCTTGGGCTCTCCTCTCTCTCTCCGCTCCTCCCCCCTTGGCTCTCCTCTCTCTCTCCGCTCCTCCCCCCTTGGGCTCTCCTCTCTCTCCCCCCTCCTCCCTTGGGCTCTCCCCCCTCCTCCCTTGGGCTCTCCCCCCTCCTCCCTTGGGCTCTCCTCTCTCTTCCCCTCCCCCCTCCTGCCTTGGGCTCTCCTTTCTCTTCCCCCTCCCCCCTTGGGCTCTCCTCTCTCCCCCCCTCCTCCCTTGGCTCTCTCTCTACCCCCCTCCCCCTTGGGCTCTCCTCTCTCTCCCCTCCTCCCCCCTTGGGCTCTCCCCTCCTCCCCCCTTGGGCTCTCCTCTTTCTCTCCCCTCCTCCCCCTTGGGCTCTCCTCTTTCTCTCCCTCCTCCCCCCCTTGGCTCTCCTCTCTCTCTCCCCTCCTCCCCCCTTGGGCTCTCCCTCTCTCTCTCCCTCCTCCCCCCTTGGCTCTCCTCTCTCTCTCCCCTCCTCCCCCCTTGGGCTCTCCTCTCTCTCTCCCCTCCTCCCCCTTGGGCTCTCCTCTCTCTCTCCCCTCATTCCCCCCTTGGGCTCTCCTCTCTCTCTCCCTCCTCCCCCCTTGGCTCTCCTTTCTCTCTCCCCCTCCCCCCTTGGCTCTCCTCTCTCTCTCCCCCCTCCCCCCTTGGGCTCTCTCTTCCCCCCCCCATCCCCCCTTGGCTCTTCTCTCTCTTCCCCCCCATCCCCCCTTGGGCTCTCCTCTCTCTTCCCCCCATCCCCTTGGCTCTCCTCTCTCCCCTCCTCCCCCTTGGGCTCTCCTCTCTCTCCCCTCCTCCCCCTTGGGCTCTCCTCTCTCTCCCCTCCTCCCCTTGGGCTCTCCTCTCTCTCTCCCCTCCTCCCCCCTTGGGCTCTCCTCTCTCTCTCCCCTCCTCCCCCCTTGGGCTCTCCTCTCTCTCCTCCCCTCCTCCCCCCTTGGGCTCTCCTCTCTCTCTCCCCTCCCCCCTTGGGCTCTCCCTCCTCCCCCCCTCCCCCCCCTTGGCTCTCCTTCTCTCTCCCCCCTCCCCCCTTGGGCTCTCCTCTCTCTCTCCCCCATCCCCCCTTGGGCTCTCCTCTCTCTTCCCCCCCATCCCCCTTGGGCTCTCCTCTCTCTTCCCCCCCCCCCATCCCCCCTTGGGCTCTCCTCTCTCTTCCCCCCCCCATCCCCCCTTGGGCTCTCCTCTCTCTTCCCCCCCCATCCCCCCTTGGGCTCTCCTCTCTCTTCCCCCCCCCCCATCCCCCCTTGGGCTCTCCTCTCTCTTCCCCCCCCCCATCCCCCCTTGGGCTCTCCTCTCTCTTCCCCCCCCCATCCCCCCTTGGGCTCTCCTCTCTCTCTCTCCCACCCCCCTTGGGCTCTCCTCTCTCTCTCTCCCACCCCCTTGGGCTCTCCTCTCTCTCTCCCACCCCCCTTGGGCTCTCTCTCTCTCTCCCACCCCCCTTGGGCTCTCCTCTCTCTCTCTCTCTCTCCCACCCCCCTTGGGCTCTCCTCTCTCTCTCTCTCTCTCTCTCTCTCTCTCTCTCTCTCTCTCTCTCTCTCTCTCTCTCTCTCTCTCCTCCACCCCCCTTGGGCTCTCCTCTCTCTCTCTCTCTCTCTCTCTCTCTCCCACCCCCCTTGGGCTCTCCTCTCTCTCTCTCTCCCACCCCCTTGGGCTCCCCCCTCTCCCCCCTCCCCCCTTGGGCTTGGCGGCTTCTCGCGCGCGCTCCCCCTCTTGGCGGCTTCTCGCGCGCGCTCCCCCTCTTGGCGGCTTCTCGCGCGCGCTCCCCCTCTGGCGGCTCCTCGCGCGCGCTCCCCCTCTTGGCGGCTCCTCGCGCGCGCTCCCCCTCTTGGCGGCTCCTCGCGCGCGCTCCCCCTCTTGGCGGCTCCTCGCGCGCGCTCCCCCTCTTGGCGGCTCCTCGCGCGCGCTCCCCCTCTTGGCGGCTCCTCGCGCGCGCTCCCCCTCTTGGCGGCTCCTCGCGCGCGCTCCCCCTCTTGGCGGCTCCTCGCGCGCGCTCCCCCTCTTGGCGGCTCCTCGCGCGCGCTCCCCCTCTTGGCGGCTCCTCGCGCGCACTCCCCCTCTTGGCGGCTCCTCTCTACAAACCCATGCTGGCTCTGGTTAATTACTCCATTCTTATCCAAGTACTTGCATACATGCTGTTTAATAATTTGTTCAGAGATCTTTCCTGGAATAAAAGTCAGGCTCACAGGCCTGTAGTTTCCTGGATCCACCTTCTCCCCTTTTTTTGAAGATAAACAACATTTGCCCTTCTTCAATCTTCTGGGACTTCACCTGTTCTCCAGGAATTTTCAAAGATTATGGCGAGTGGTTCAGCAATCCCCTCATTGGGATCTCTCCCCCCCCCCCCCGCCCCTTCATTGGGATCCCCCCCCCCCGCCCCTTCATTGGGATCCCCCCCCCCGCCCCTTCATTGGGATCCCCCCCCCCGCCCCTTCATTGGGATCCCCCCCCGCCCCTTCATTGGGATCCCCCCCCGCCCCTTCATTGGGATCCCCCCCCCGCCCCTTCATTGGGATCCCCCCCCCCGCCCCTTCATTGGGATCCCCCCCCGCCCCTTCATTGGGATCCCCCCCCCGCCCCTTCATTGGGATCCCCCCCCCTTTATTGGTATCTCGCCCCCCCCCCTTTATTGGTATCTCGCCCTCCCCCCTTTATTGGTATCTCGCCCCTCCCCCCTTTATTGGTATCTCGCCCCTCCCCCCTTTATTGGTATCTCGCCCCTCCCCCCTTTATTGGTATCTCGCCCCTCCCCCCTTTATTGGTATCTCGCCCCTCCCCCCTTCATTGGTATCTCGCCCCTCCCCCCTTCATTGGTATCTCGCCCCTCCCCCCTTCATTGGTATCTCGCCCCTCCCCCCTTCATTGGTATCTCGCCCCCCCCCCCTTCATTGGTATCTCGCCCCCCCCTTCATTGGGACGGCCCCCCCCCTTCATTGGGATCGCCCCCCCCCCTTCATTGGGATCGCCCCCCCCTTCATTGGGATCGCCCCCCCTTCATTGGGATCACCCCCTCCCCCTTCAATGGGATCACCCCCCCTTCATTGGGATCTCCCCCCCCCCTTCATTGGGATCTCTCCCACCCTTCATTGGGATCTCTCCCCACCCTTCATTGGGATTCCCCCCCCCTCATTGGGATCTCCCCCCCCTTCATTGGGATCCCCCCCCCCCCTTCATTGGGATCTCCCCCCCCCTTCATTGGGATCCCCCCCCCCCTTCATTGGGATCCCCCCCCCTTCATTGGGATTCCCCCCCCTTCATTGGGATCCCCCCCTTCATTGGGATCCCCCCCCTTCATTGGGATCCCCCCCCCCCCTTCATTGGGATCCCCCCCCTTCATTGGGATCCCCCCCCCTTCATTGGGATCTCTCCTCCCCCCCTTCATTGGGATCTCTCCTCCCCCCCTTCATTGGGATCTCTCCTCCCCCCCTTCATTGGGATCTCTCCTCCCCCCCTTCATTGGGATCTCGCCCCTCCCCCCTTCATTGGGATCTCGCCCCTCCCCCCTTCATTGGGATCTCGCCCGCCCCCCCTTCATTGGGATCGCCCCCCCTTCATTGGGATCGCCCCCCCTTCATTGGGATCGCCCCCCCTTCATTGTGATCTCCCCCCCCCCCCTTCATTGTGATCTCCCCCCCCCCTTCATTGTGATCTCCCCCCCCCCCTTCATTGTGATCTCCCCCCCCCCTTCATTGTGATCTCCCCCCCCCTTCATTGGGATCTCCCTCCCCCCCCCTTCATTGGGATCTCCCCACCCCCCTTATTGGGATCTCGCCCCTTCCCCCTTTATTGGTATCTCGCCCCTCCCCCCTTCGTTGGGATTCCCTCCCCCCTTCGTTGGGATCTCTCCCCCCCTCCTTATTGGCGTCTCTCCCCCCCCCCCTCCTTATTGGCGTCTCTCCCCCCCCCCCCTCCTTATTGGCGTCTCTCCCCCCCCCCCCTCCTTATTGGCGTCTCTCCCCCACCCCCTTTATTGGCGACTCTCCCCCACCCCCTTTATTGGCGACTCTCCCCCACCCCCTTTATTGGCGACTCTCCCCCACCCCCTTTATTGGCGACTCTCCCCCACCCCCTTTATTGGCGTCTCTCCCCCACCCCCTTTATTGGCGTCTCTCCCCCACCCCCTTTATTGGCGTCTCTCCCCCACCCCCTTTATTGGCGTCTCTCCCCCACCCCCTTTATTGGCGTCTCTCCCCCACCCCCTTTATTGGCGTCTCTCCCCCACCCCCTTTATTGGCGTCTCTCCCCCACCCCCTTTATTGGCGTCTCTCCCCCACCCCCTTTATTGGCGTCTCTCCCCCACCCCCTTTATTGGCGTCTCTCCCCCACCCCCTTTATTGGCGTCTCTCCCCCACCCCCTTTATTGGCGTCTCTCCCCCACCCCCCTGCTTTTTTTTGCATCTCTTTCCCACCCCCTTTATTGGCGTCTCTCCCCCACCCCCCTGCTTTTTTTTTGCATCTCTTTCCCACCCCCCTGCTTTTTTTTGCATCTCTTTCCCACCCCCTTTATTGGCGTCTCTCCCCCACCCCCCTGCTTTTTTTTGCATCTCTTTCCCACCCCCTTTATTGGGATTTCTCCCCCACCCCCTTTATTGGGATTTCTCCCCCTCCCCCTTTATTGGGATTTCTCCCCCACCCCCTTTATTGGGATTTCTCCCCCACCCCCTTTATTGGGATTTCTCCCCCACCCCCTTTATTGGGATTTCTCCCCCACCCCCTTTATTGGGATTTCTCCCCCACCCCCTTTATTGGGATTTCTCCCCCACCCCCTTTATTGGGATTTCTCCCCCACCCCATTTATTGGGATTTCTCCCCCACCCCCTTTATTGGGATTTCTCCCCCACCCCCTTTATTGGGATTTCTCCCCCACCCCCTTTATTGGGATTTCTCCCCCACCCCCTTTATTGGGATTTCTCCCCCACCCCCTTCATTGGGATTTCTCCCCCACCCCCTTCATTGGGATCCCCCCCCCACCCCCTTCATTTGAATCCCCCCCCTCCTTCATTGGGATCTAGTGAGTCCCTGCCCCTGCTGTTTCATTGTGATCTCCTCCCTTTCCCCTCTCCCACCCCCTTTCATTGGGACCTCTTTTTCCCTTCATTGGGATCCCTCACCCCCTCCCCTTCACTGCTATCTCCCCCCCCCTCGCCTTTATTGGGATCTCTTCCCCCCTTTATTGGGATCTCTTCCCCCCTTTATTGGGATCTCTTCCCCCCCTTTATTGGGATATCTTCCCCCCTCCCCTTTATTGGGATCTCTCCCCCTCCCCTTTATTGGGATCTCTCCCCCTCCCCTTTATTGGGATCTCTCCCCCTCCCCTTTATTGGGATCTCTCCCCCCTCCCCTTTATTGGGATCTCTCCCCCCTCCCCTTTATTGGGATCTCTTCCCCCCCTCCCCTTTATTGGGATCTCTTCCCCCCCTCCCCTTTATTGGGATCTCTTCCCCCCTCCCCTTTATTGGGATCTCTTCCCCCCCTCCCCTTTATTGGGATCTCTTCCCCCCTCCCCTTTATTGGGATCTCTCCCCCCCCCCCCTCCCCTTTATTGGGATCTCTTCCCCCCTCCCCTTTATTGGGATCTCTCCCCCCTTCATTGGCATCTAGTCTCCCCCTTTGTGATCTCGTGCGTCCCCACTCCCCCTGTTTCATTGTGATCTCCTCCCTTTCCCCTCTCCACCCCCACCCCCTTTCATTGGGACCTCTTTTTCCCTTCATTGGGATCCCCCCCCTTCATTGCGATTTCATTAACCCCACCCCCCACCCCTGCTTCATTGGGACCCCCTCATTGGGATTTCTTCCCCCCTTCATTGGGATCTAGTCTCCCCCTTTGGGGATCTCATTTATCCCCACTCCCCCCTGTTTCATTGTGATCTCCTTTCCCCTCTCCACCCCCCACCCCCTTTCATTGGGACCTCATTTTCCGTTCATTGGGACCTCTTCCTCTTTCCCCCTTCCCTGAAACTATTTCCTATTCCCCTCATGATCTTTTTCCTACTCCCCACTCCTCAGTATTTCCTTCCCTCTTTCCCCCCTTCTCAGGATTTCCTTCCCTCTCCCCCCACCCCTTGAGATGGATCTTTTTCCTCTCCTTCCTCCTTGGGATATCCTTCCCTCTTCCTGTGGGATCTCCCCTCCCTCCATCCTTTCCCTTCCTTTTCCCCTTGGGTTCTCCTATCTTCTTTTCCCCTCCCCCTTGGTATCTCTCCTTTTCCCCTTGCCAACCCCATTGGGAATTCCTCCAACCCCCTTTTGGATCTCATGTCCTTTCCCTGTTGGGACCTAGTCTCTCCCTTTCCCCCTTTGGGATCTTGTGTGTGTGCCCCCCCCACCCAGTTTCATTGCGATCTGCTCCCTTTCTCTCCTCACCCTTCCTCGTGATCTGCACTCCTTGGGAACTCCCTTCCTCGGCATCGCCTTGCCTCCCCTACCCCCCAAGCTCTTATTTCTTCTCACTTATCTGCATTGTTCTGCCCTCAGATCGGGTCGCACATTAAGCAGCGGGTCCAGGAGCTCGGGCACGGCTGCTCTCAGCTGGTCACTAGGGCCGGAGCCCTTCAGTGTTCCCCGTCAGATACTTACACGAAGAGAGAACTGATCGACTGTGCGCGGCTGGTGTCTGAGAAGGTAAATGGGCGCTTCCGACAGCAATGTGGCCCTCGTGGACAGCAGGTCCGCAGTGTGTGACCCTCATGTCTTACTGCTCTTAGGTGTCACATGTATTGGCGGCCCTGCAGGCTGGTAACCGTGGCACACAGGCCTGTATCACCGCCGCCAGCGCTGTGTCGGGGATCATTGCGGATTTGGACACTACCATTATGTTTGCCACAGCGGGAACGCTCAACAGAGAGAACGCAGAGACGTTTGCAGATCACCGGTGAGCAGCGACTTCTAGTTGTGATCAGTCTGCAGGAAGTGACCCTCCGTGACCCCGTTTACCCCTGTGCTTCCTTCCAGCGAGGGCATCCTCAAGACCGCTAAAGCCCTGGTTGAAGACACCAAGGTCTTGGTTCAGAACGCAACCTCCAGCCAAGAGAAACTGGCTCAGGCGGCGCAGTCCTCCGTGACGACCATCACGCGACTGGCAGAGAATGTCAAGCTTGGTGCGGCCAGCCTGGGATCCGAGGACCCAGAGACGCAGGTAGGCATGAGCATGGTGGCAACTCTGGGCATTTAGACTGATGTGAAGGGTCCAGCTCTTACTAGCCCTGTAATGGCACCCAACACCCATAGAGCGCGGGAGCCCCGACGGTATGTGACACCCATAGAGCACTAGTGCCCCGACGGTATGTGACACCCATAGAGCACTAGTGCCCCGACGGTATGTGACACCCATAGAGCACTAGTGCCCCGACGGTATGTGACACCCATAGAGCACTAGTGCCCCGACGGTATGTGACACCTGCAGAGCAGCTCCGATAGTAGCCGGAGTTGGACAACTCCAACTCTGAGATTAGTGAGTGTAATCCACGTACGGACGTCTGTGTGCTGGCTTGTGGCATCATCATTCATGGTCGTGGCAGCAGGTGACATTGGCCGCAGCAGGTGACCATCCCATGCTTCAGTGCTAGATAGTTTTGCTGTTCATGGACCTGCTGTGGTAAAGAGGCCCCCAGTGCCATCCTACACCCCCCAGTCCTCTTCAGTGGCCACCGCCATACTACAGTGATCACCTACCTTCTGCTTCTTCGCAGGTTGTTCTCATAAATGCAGTGAAGGACGTGGCCAAGGCCCTGGGAGATCTCATTAGCGCCACAAAGGCTGCGGCAGGCAAGTCCAGTGATGACCCATCAGTCTATCAGCTGAAGAATTCAGCCAAGGTAAGTGACCACCTGGTTACGGGTGCGGCTCCACATCGTGGCTGACGTGATGCCGGATGTTTTGGGGTCACTGGCATGGTTGTGCTTCCAGGTTATGGTGACCAATGTGACGTCGCTCCTGAAAACCGTGAAAGCTGTGGAGGATGAGGCAACCAAGGGGACACGGGCTCTGGAGGCCACCATAGAACACATAAGGCAGGAGCTTGCGGTGAGTCTGTGGGTCTGGTGGCACCGTGAAGGGGCTAGTCATCTCAGGGGCTTTACGTCTTACCTCCTCTCCTAGGTCTTCTCCTCTCCGGAGCCGCCGCCTCACACTTCCACCCCAGAGGACTTCATCCGCATGACCAAGGGCATCACCATGGCTACTGCCAAGGCTGTTGCTGCCGGGAACTCTTGCCGCCAAGAAGATGTCATTGCCACAGCCAACCTGAGCCGGCGGGCTATCGCTGACATGTTACGTTCATGCAAGGTGCGGTCATGTGACACATGGAGGTAACGCCATACGAGTAGTGAAGCTTTGTAATGGCAGTCTTCTATGTCCACAGGAAGCTGCGTATCACCCTGAGGTGAGCCCGGACGTGCGCATGCGTGCCATGAGGTTCGGGAAGGAATGCGCCACAGGCTACCTGCAGCTGCTGGACCACGTCCTGGTGGTAAGTGGCCACAGCGGTATTGCTGTCACCTGTGGCTGGTAACGCAGGTCTCATCTTTGTAGTCTTCTGTCCACACAGATCCTCCAGAAGCCGAGTCCTGAGCTGAAGCAGCAGCTAGCCGGATACTCCAAGCAAGTAGCCGGTTCAGTGACGGAGCTCATCCAGGCTGCGGAGGCCATGAAAGGTGCCGTGTTCGCTCCATGTGGTCCTGCAGCACAGTAGGGGTCTGATGACTGATGGAGGATAGGACGCGGAGCCAGGAGTATGCGGACACGTAGCGGCTGCTAGTGATGTTGAGCCCACCTATCCCTCATATGAGGGGGCTGCTGCAGGATAGTGCTACAGCAGTCCGGAGCTTTACTGGGCACCGCAGCCCTACTGTTATGGGGTCCAAATTCAGAGATCTCTTGCTGTCTTTTAGGTACTTCTCTGACGTGCAGGACCAGTAGAGGAACTGCAGCAACACTATGTAGACAAAAGTATTGGCCCCCCAGCAGTCGTGCCCGCTCATATGTGAACATCTATATATATATATATATATATATATATATATATATATCTATCTGACTGGCTCACTCACTGACTCACTCACTCACTGACTCACTCACTCACTCACTCACTCACTGACTCACTCACTGACTCACTCACTCACTGACTCACTCACTCACTGACTCACTCACTCACTGACTCACTCACTCACTGACTCACTCACTGACTGACTCACCGACTGACTCACCACTAATTCTCCAACTTCCCGATGTTATAGAAACATGAAATTTGGCAGGAGCATTAATTGTCATAAATAGGAAAAGTTAATGGGTCCCAACTCGATTATTCAATTTTAAGCGCAAAAGAACTAGCGTCCAAATTTTGGTGGGATGTCACCAAGTATAGAGCTGACAACAAGGTCTGTTGGTGGGATGTCACCAGGTGTAGAGCCGACAACGGGGTCTGGTGGTGGGATGTCACCAGGTGGAGAGCTGACAACGGGGTCTGGTGGGGGGATGTCACCAGGTGTAGAGCTGACAACGGGGTCTGGTGGGGGGATGTCACCAGGTGTAGAGCCGACAACGGGGTCTGGTGGGGGGATGTCACCAGGTGTAGAGCCGACAACAGGGTCTGGTGGGGGGATGTCACCACCAGGTGTAGAGCTGACAATGGGGTCTGGTGGGGGGATGTTACCAACCAATCAGTACAGACATCACAGCTTCTGAACCTTCCAGAGTCCACTCTTGGCCATGTTATGGGGAGATGGATGCCATTTGGAGACTTTATTGGCTCAAAGTCTGAATCTGAAGTGGGACAAACTAGAACACCGTATCCATGCGCCCAACACATCCATGATCCCTGCGTTACTATCTTAAGCTCCTCCTTTCACACATTTGTGGGTATCTGGTGGGAAACGGCTGTGGAGGGTGACTGCAGTCATCGAGGCCGAAGGTGGCCAACACCGGATAGGCAAATGGGAATAAAATCCTTGTGCGTGCATTCCCATACTTCTGTCACCATAGTGTATAACGTTGCTCCAGTCCATCTGAGATGAAGCCTCTCGGCTCTTGAATTGTGTTTCCAGCTCATGCTCCCAGCTATGCGTCTCCATAGTAACAGACGACAATGTGCGTGCAGCCTGCTGCTGCTGTGTACCTTTCTACATATACTCTTATGGGGTCCCTGGAGGACCAGACTACATGGTGTGATTGTCCTCTGTTACCATGGACCCAGAAGTCTTACACACAAGTTCTTCCAAGAAAGTTGTAGTCTGCGCCGCAGCAATTGGATCCACCAGAAATAGATGAAGTGGGACTTGTGTGTCAGGACTGGTAGGTCGTCCACCACACTCATCCAGATCCATCAATATAGGACATAGCAGGTGCCGTAGCAAACCACCTTCGTATCGCCTGCTCCAGTGCTGTCTGCTAAAGGTAGTGACCCTCTGTTTTTGCTCGCATTCTCCACTATAACAGGCACTGAATGGGTGGACCCTGAAGACCCCACCGTTATAGCAGAGAACGAGCTCCTGGGAGCTGCAGCCGCTATAGAAGCAGCAGCCAAGAAGCTGGAGCAGCTAAAACCTCGTGCCAAACCAAAGGTAACCCGCAAACCAAAACTGTCAACCCTGCCAGAAACCCCTCTAGTAAGACCGTGAACATTACCAATATTCCCCTAAGCTTATGGGGGAACCCACGTGTAAGTCCATACCGATGGTCCATAGATGACCTGGAGTCTGGTGCAGGTCAGACTCATCTGAGCTGTGAATGTCCGGTCAATGGTGGAGCACCCATATAAATGCGACGGGAGCAATTGGACATCTCGGAACGCAGTCGCCACTTGTACACTCAGCTGGGACTTTCATGTGTCCTCAGGATCCAGTCGCTCGTGACCTGTGACTTGGACATCTCATGATTTGGTCATGGTGATTCTCTGAGCTGGGACGACTTCCCCTCAGGATCCGGTCGCTCGTGCCCTGTGACTTGGACAGCTCATGATTTGGTCATGGTGGTTCTCTAAGCTGGGACGGCTTCCCCTCAGGTTCCGGTCTCTTGTGCCCTGAGCTGGGACTTGCATGTGTCCTCAGGATCTGATCGCTCGTGCCCTGTGACTTGGACATCTCAGGATTCGGTCATGGTAGTTCTCTGAGCTGGGACGGCTTGCCCTCAGGATCCAGTTCCTCGTGCCCTGAGCTGGGACTTGCTCCTTGCCGTTAGCTTGGTGGCGCATTCTGTGGCTCGTTGCAATGTTTCCTGCGCCCCAGCTCATGTTGGGCTCATGATACTCACTGTGCTTTGTTGTGTGTTTGTAGCAGGCGGATGAGAGCTTGAATTTTGAGGAGCAAATCTTGGAAGCAGCGAAGTCCATTGCAGCCGCCACCAGCGCCCTTGTGAAAGCGGCATCTGCAGCCCAGAGAGAGCTAGTGGCCCAGGGCAAGGTGGGTCTTTGTGTTTTCTCTGCTCTCTTGTGCCTCCCTGGAGGGCCGTATGTTCTCGTTGTTTCCCGGCTCGGTCTTGAGTGTTTGCACCCAGTTTCTTTTTTTTGTCATAGTTGCACCTTTCTGCTTTCTTCCAGGTTGGAGCAATCCCAGCAAATGCCGTAGACGATGGCCAGTGGTCACAGGGCCTGATCTCAGCGGTGAGTGCCCGGATTAGTGAGTGCAGACTCGTGGAGCTCCGCAGTGTTGGACTTCTATTGTGACTGTTCTTTACTTCTTCAGGCCAGGATGGTCGCCGCCGCTACGAGTAATTTGTGTGAGGCAGCGAACTCTGCGGTTCAGGGTCATGCCAGCGAGGAGAAACTGATTTCATCAGCTAAACAAGTGGCTGCATCTACAGCTCAACTACTTGTGGCTTGTAAAGTGAAGGCCGACCACGATTCAGAGGCCATGAAGAGACTGCAGGTGGGTGGACAGCCATGTGGCTGGAGACTGGGGACCGGCCTTCGCCTCTAATGATGTTGTATCCATGCAGGTGGCAGGAAATGCTGTGAAGAGAGCGTCGGACAACCTGGTGAAAGCCGCTCAGAAGGCAGCAGCATTCCAAGAGTATGATGAGACGGTGGTGGTGAAGGAGCGGATGGTAGGAGGGATCGCACAGGTGAGGAGCACTAGGGGACGAGCCTAAAGTATCTCATAGCGTGCCGCCGTTGGCAGAACAGATCCCACCTGCAGCCGAGTCAGCGCGGCTGTCTGCTGATGTGTGGGCCCTTGTGAATGTAGCACCACCTCAATCTAGCGTAAGGGTTTGACGGTTCCATCCCTGTAGCACCACCACCTCGTATTTAAGGCCCTCCTCATTTGTTGCCAGGCATTAGCAGTAGGGATGGCATGACTGGTTGGGTCCGCCATCTTAATACCGACAGTCTTTACATCATGTTCTTCCTCTGCAGATTATTGCAGCTCAGGAAGAAATGTTGCGGAAGGAGCGCGAGCTGGAGGAGGCGCGGAAGAAGCTGGCCATGATACGACAGCAGCAGTATAAGTTTCTGCCGTCTGAGCTACGGGAGGACTCGCAGAACTGAGCTGTCGCGGACTCTTCCCCACCTGCCACGCCATTAACATTTCTCAGCACTCTTCTTCCCGACTACTGAGGTTTAACCGGCTTCTCCTGCTCACTAATCGCTCTTGCACATGGGCCTCAGTAGTGTCTATGAAGCCGGCGCTCTGGGACTTGGGGCCACATCGTTCATCCTCCTCTGCTGGAAGGAGCGGAACGTGTTGTGTGTGAATGTTGTTAGTTCGTTCCCAGCTGAACGGTTTGTTTTGTATTGGTGCCTTATTGCCCTGACGCTGGCTTGTGGCCGGGCTGATGCCTTATTGCGCCCTGTCTATGCTGTATTAACCTCCAGCTACTTGCCTCTTAGGCCGCCCTCCCCTGTGTTCTAGGAGAGAGGCGGAGTGACTGCCGTGTGACTGGTGACCTCTGCGTCTGATTGGATGTCTATGTGTTACTTCATGCCGATAAGTGCCTGAACGTGCCGTGCACAATCAAACTGTTACCCCTGGCCGAGCGTGCTCCTCCCGTCTCCCCAGGATGTTCCCTTACATTTCTATATAAAGTATTTTTATTTTGCTGACGTTTTTTTATGCTCTTCATATGGACCCGAGCGGCGCCATCTGTGCCGGCTCCACCAAAAGTATCACCAATAAATATCTTCACCTTGGACTGGTGGCTCTTGTCTCGGTCTATCACAGTGGGGGATACGTTTGTAGTTGTGCCAGTCGTGTCATAGGGCGGTGGCTGCCGTCACCCACTGCTGTCCTTGGCCACCAAACACGATCAGCTGACGGCAGTTCGCTTCCTGAGAGAAGCGATAACTCTAACGATACTGGCCATAAAACAATGTGGTATCGTGTTGGCCATTAGAAGGTCTTGTATGTACAAGATGAACTGGTTTCCTTTATGTGCTACGGCAGCACAACCATGGGGGCGGGGGAGGGGGGGTAGTTCCGTCCCGATGTACTATTGGGGCAGATGGAATTTCTAATTAAACGCTAGTTAACTAGAACCCCCTGACCCTATGAGAAGGATGTCTAGCACCTCCCACCCTGCAGCAGCACAACCATTGGTGCATGAGGGAGCTCCCTATAAGGTAACGTCTTTCTAATTCCCCAATGGTTGTGCTCTTGCAAGACGTAAGGGAAACGTTAAGCTCCTAAATCCTGACTGCAGTACAAGCTTCCCACCCTAATTGTATACTATTACCTTATAATTAGCAAGGTGGGAGGGGCTAGACCTCTTTCTTATAGGGTCCGGAGCTCCAGTTAATTAGTGTTTAATTTGACTTATTACGAATTCCATCTGCCCTAATAGTACCCCCTTCTGCTACCCCCATGTTTGTGCTGCTGTCAGCACTAAGGGAAACCAAATCCTAATCGCTTCCCTTTGGTGGACGTCACACAAAAATGTGATCATGCAAGAGAATAGAACCGATTGATGTCAATGGGTTCCTTCACACGCATGGATGTTCCTGCACCTTTCTACCACGTTCTATTACCTGCGCATTTGTGCTCTGAAAGTCCCCATGGAAGTCAATAGGGATGTGCAAATGTGCACTAAAAGATGCTAGGAGACGCGAAACATCGCGTAGTTGTGCAAGAGAGAGAACACATCTGGAACTCGGACTCATTGGCCATTGCAGTCGGTGCATAGTTTTTGCTACATGCGAATGCCCAAGTCTGTTACCTTTCTAGTATGGTAAAATGGGCTAATGCGCGCGCTACACAAAAATGCTGCGCTCATGCATATGCAAATACGCGTACGCCCGTGTGATGTCCACCTTTCAGAGAGCAAGAACACCTATGACTGTGCTGGAAGACCTTTATCAGATCCCCGCTCTCTCCCATTTAGCTCTTCCCTCCCTCTCACGATTGGCGCTTCCCTGTACGGTAACTCTCCCCGTGCCCCCGGAGTGCGGCATAGAATCACGTGACAAGTTTTCCACGGAACAGTTTCAGGGGGAATCCACATTAGATGGGAAGAACCAGCGATGGGAGCGACTTCCAGCAAGGCCGGCCATTGGTACTAGACTAGTCAGGGTCTCACCGCCAAGAACGGGGGGTTCTCATGTAACTGTGTGGAGAGTATACACAGAATGGCGCGATTGAGGAAAACATCCAGCGAAAGGGGATCCTGTGGGGGGAAACAACTAATCGGTGAAAGGGGTCGGAGGAGGATGTCAGGAATCGTTCTGACCAACAGGCTGCACAGTCAGCTGAATACAACGCTGGAGCTCCAACTAACGTGTCCGAACGCACAACTCGCCGTTCCTCCGCACGGATGGTATAACAGCGGGCGACCAGTTCCAGCGCCATTGTGTCTAAGAGAAACAGACTCCAGCGGGCAAAAGAGCGCAAAACTTGTATCACTGAGCAGCAGGAAAACATCTCCTGGTCAGATGGGTCCAGATTTCTGTTGCTGATGGGAGGGCAGGATTTGGGGCAAGCAGCATGAATCGCTGACCCCTTCTGGTCAGCTCGTGGAAGTGCAGAAACTGTGCAGCAGAGGCTTTCTCTGTGTCCTCCCATACTTGGAGGTGGATGCCACAAATTGCTGCAGTTTTGAAAGTCAAAGGACATCCTATGCACTACTAGATGGGGGTCTGTAATGTGGCATTCCACTAGACCACCAGGGATGTTCACTAACCTATGGTCTCACAGTCTGCTAATACATAGCCCGAGTTTTCTAGAGTAGTGGCCCTCAATGTAGGCGTTATTACCCCCTGGGGTGGGTGGGGAGGGTGGAACGAAAAGGGGTCGCAGGGGGCGTTGGAATATAAGGTGGCGGTAGGGGCTGTTCTGTGGTTGCTTTGTTGATTGATTTTTTTTTTGATTTTTTTTGTCAACTAACTACAATTTTCTAAAAATTTGTGATACCTCCGTTTTTGTTGATAATCCGTCCGAAAACAATCGGTGAAATCCGAAACCAACGAAAACTGAGGCAATTATTTCCATATGAATCACTTCCATGTAATGGGAGTTGTGTGCAGCCTGCGCGCCTCTATCATATAATGCATGACTCTTATAACTCCACGACTCCATAACACTGGATAACCTACAGCACAACCTGTCTTTTCAGAACACTGCTATAAACTACAACTCCCAGAGACCCACACAATTGAAAGTTCCAGCCAATCAGCGGCATTATAGAATGCAGCGGCTTCGGTTGTTCTTTAGGTTATCCAGTGTGATTGATCTGCAGCGGAGTCATGGAGTTATAAAAGTCATACATCATTATATGATAGAGCGATATAAGCAGTGCATTCTTGAAACATACTTTATAAAAATGTCTGAGAAGAAGAAATGCCGTCAGTATTCAAATGAATACCTGAAATACGGATTCATCCCTTCTACAAACGGACAGCTTCCCTTGTGCTTGGTTTGTGAAAAGGCATTTCAAATGAAGCTATAAAACCTTTGAGACGGAGTGATCATGTTGCAAAAATGCATTCAGACAAAGTGGGTAAGCCAATTTCATTTTTCCAAGGTTTAAAGTCAAAGTTTGAGAACCACAGCACTGTAGGCAAGCTGTTTGGAAAATCTGCTCTCAATGCTGACAAAGGCCTGCTTGCCTTCTATAAAGTCTCTTTATTAATAGAGCAATGTAGCAAATCACATACTATTGGGGAAACCCTTGTGTTACGCGCAGTTAAAGAGATTGTCAGTACTATGCTGGGGCCTGAAAGTGTGCCATGGTGAAATCGATTCCTTTGAGTAATGACATTCTTTGAAGAAGAAACCCTTTTGGACGTGTTAAAGAACACAGAATTTCCAATGAAAATTGACAAGTCAACGGTTAGAGACAATGAAGCATTGCTGCTAGCTTACACTCGTTTCATTAATCGGAATGAAGAGGTAGTGGAGGAACTGTTGTTTACCTGAAATTTAACCACCGACACAAAAGTCTCCTCTATATACAAAAGAGTGGAAGAAATTTTCTAAGAAAAACATCCCTTTTACAAATGTATTTGCTTGTGCAACCGAGGGAGCTGCATCCAAGAGTGGTGGATATCGCAGATTTGTAGCCCACTTAAAACCTGCTGTACCTGGCATAATGGCAGTCCGCTGTGTGATCCATCGGCAGCACCTTGACAAAGACTGCTGCAAGCCTTCGAAACGTCGCTGCATTACCTGATTGTCAGCAATAAATATACATCCCCTGGGATGTTTTAAATTTTTGCAACATTGAAATCTTGCTGTCCTGAGGCCTTATTCTCTCATATGCAATTCTTGGACCTGGGTCCAGGCCACGACGGGGCGAGCAATATTGGTCACTGATGGTGATTCATACAGTGTGCTGCTGTAACTAGACTTCCTGAAGGATTTGTTGCTAGACATTTATGTAACAGATTGTATGATTCTCTGCGCTCTGTAATTACTGCTGTTAACGATAAAGGCGCACTCTTTGAACGAACAACTTTTCTGCAGGCTCTGTCAAGACCATGACGAAGAATTCGAACATCTACCCCTACACACCGAAGTGAGGTGACTGTCAAGAGGGAAGTGCTTACCACGCTTCTACAAACTTTTTGACCCAGTAGTTGAGTTTCTTCGGCCGATTGACCCAAGCCTTTGTGATGCAATCGAACTACGACGTCTTGACGTTGCCTATCTCACAGGCATATTTGACAAACTCAGCGTTTTGGCTAAACAAATAGGCTTTATCAATAGCTGTCGAGAAAAGCTATTTCTTTGCCGAAACGCCTTCAGCGTGATGTTGGTCCGTTTTTCAACCTTGGAATGATAAAGAGGACGTTTAGGTTGAAGAAGCGGACTTCTTTTTGGATCTCTTTTCCTTATACCTTTACCACCACTTGGAGCTAGCAGGTTACCAGGTCAGAGCTCCAACCTCTCCTCGCATACAGCTAGGACACGGCTTGAGTATGTGAGCCATACACATTATATTGTTGTACTGGTAAGACAAATGGAATTAACTAATTAGTCCCTACACTATATATATCTAACCTTTATAATGGATATCTATAGATCAGATACTGATAGGATAAAGCTGATAAGTGATGGATATCTATAGGTCAGATACTGATAGGATAAAGCTGATAAGTGATGGATATCTATACGTCAGATACTGATAGGATGAAGCTGATAAGTGATGATATCTATAGGTCAGATACTGATGGGATGAAGCTGATAAGTGATGGATATCTATACATTAGATACTGATAGGATAAAGCTGATCAGTGATGGATATCTATAGATCAGATACTGATAGGATGAAGCTGATAAGTGATGATATCTATAGGTCAGATACTAATATGATGAAGCTGATTAGTGATGATATCTATAGGTCAGATGCTGATAAGTGATTGATGTCTATAGATCAGATACTGATAGGATGAAGCTGATAAGTGATGGAAATCTATAGATCAGATACTAATGGGATGAAGCTGATCAATGATGGTTATCTATAGGTCAGATACTGATAGGATGAAGCGGATAACTGATAGATTTCTATAGGTCAGATACTGACTGGATGAAGCTGATAAGTGATGATATCTATAGATCACATGCTGATAGGATGAATCTAATAAGTGATGGATATCTATAAGTCAGATACTGATCGGATGAAGCTGATAACTGATGGATATCTATAGGTCAGATACTAAGGGGATGAAGCTGATAAATAATGGATATCTATAGATCAGTTAGATAGGATGAAGCTGATAACTGATAGATATCTATAGGTCAGATACTAATGGGATGAAGCTGATAAGTGATGGATATCTATAGATCAGATACTGATAGGATGAAGCTGATAAGTGATGGATGTCTTTAGATCAGATACTGATAGGATGAACCTGATAAGTTATGGATATCTATAAATCACATACTGATACGATGAAGGTGATCAGTGATGGATATCTATAGGTCAGATACTTATAGGATGAAGCTGATAACTGATGGATATTTATAGGTCAGATACTAATGGGATGAAGCTGATAAGTGATGGATATCTATAGATCAGTTACAGATAGGATTAAGCTGATAAGTGATGAATATCTATAGATCCGTTACAGATAGGATGAACCTTATAAGTGATGGATATCTATAGGTCAGATACTAATGGGATGAAGCCGATAACTGATGGAAATCTATAGGTCAGATACTAATGGGATGAAGCTGATAAGTGATATCTATAGATCAGATACTGATGGGATGAAGCTGATAAGTGATGATATCTATAAATTACATACTGATAGGATGAAGCTGATCAGTGATGGATATCTATAGGTCAGATACGAATAGGATGAAGCTAAGTGATGCTTTCTATAGATCAGATACTGATAGGATGAAGCTGATAAGTGATGGATACCTATAGATCAGTTACAGATAGGATGAAGCTGATAAGTGATGGGTATATATTGGTCAGATACTGATAGGATGAAGCTGATAAGTGATGATATCTATAGATCAGATCCTGACAGGATGAAGCTGATAAGTGATGATATCTATAGATCAGGTACTGATAGGATGAAGCTGATAAGCGATGATATCTATAGGTCAGATACTAATGGGATGAAGCTGATTAGTGATTATATCTCTAGGTCAGATACTGCTGGGATGAAGCTGATAAGTGATGATATTTATAGATAAGATAGTGATAGGATGAACCTTTTAAGTGATGGATATCTATAGGTCAGATACTAATGGCATGAAGCTGATAACTGATGGATATCTATAGATCAGTTACATATAGGATGAAGCTGATAAGTGATGGATGTCTATGGATCAGATACTGATAGGATGAAGCTAATAAGTGATGGATATCTATAAATCACATACTGATAGGATGAAGCTGATAAGTGATGGATATCTATAGATCAGATACTAATGGGATGAAGCTGATAAGTGATGGATATCTATAGGTCAGATACTAATGGGATGAAGCTGATAAGTGATGGATATCTTTAGATCAGATACTGATACGATGAACCTTTATCAGTGATGATATCTATAGATCAGATACTGATGGGATGAAGCTGATAAGTGTTTATATCTATAGATCAGATACTGATAGGATGAAGCTGATAAATGATGGATATCTATAGGTCAGATACTGCTGGGATGAAGCTGATAAGTGATGGATATCTATAGGTCAGATACTGATGGGATGAAGCTGATAAGTGATGGATATCTATAGGTCAGATACTGATGGGATGAAGCTGATAAGTGATGGATATCTATAGGTCAGATACTGATAGGATGAAGCTGATTACTTATGGATATCTATAGGTCAGCTACTAATGGGATGAAGCTGATAAGTGATGATATCTATAAATTACATACTGATAGGATGAAGCTGATAAGTGATGATATCTATAGATCAGATACTGATAGGATGAAGCTGATCAGTGATGGATATCTATAGATCACATACTAATAGGATGAAGCTGATACGTGATGGATATCTTTAGATCAGATACTGATAGGATGAAGCTGATAACTGATGGATATTTATAGGTCAGATACTAATGGGATGAAGCTGATGAGTGATGAATATCTATAGATCAGATACTGATAAGATGAACCTTACTAGTTATGGATATCTATAGGTCAGATACTGATGGAATGAAGCTGATAAGTGATGATATCTATAAATTGCATACTGATAGGATGAAGCTGATCAGTGATGATATCTATAGGTCAGATACTGATAGTATGAAGCTGATAAGTGATGGATATCTATAGATAAGATACTGATAGGATGAACCTAATAAGTGATGTATATCTATAAATCACATACTGATACAATGAAGCTGATCAGTGATGGATATCTATAGGTCAGATAGTGATAGGATGAAGCTGATTACTGATGGATATCTATAGGTCAGATACTAATGGGATGAAGCTGATAAGTGATGGATATCTATAGATCAGATACTGATAGGATGAAGCTGATAACTGATGGATATCTATAGGTCAGTTACAGATAGGATGGAGCTGATAAGTGATGGATATCTATAGGTCAGATACTGATAGGATGAAGCTTATAACTGATGGCTATCTATAGATCACATACTGATGGGATGAAGCTGATAAGTGATAGATATCTATAGGTCAGATACTGATAGGACAAAGCTAATAAGTGATGGATATCTATAGGTCAGATACTGATAGGATGAAGCTGATTACTGATGGATATCTATAGGTCAGATACTAATGGGATGAAGCTGATAAGTGATGGATATCTATAGATCAGATACTGAAAGGATGAAGCTGATAACTGATGGATATCTATAGGTCAGATACTGATAGGACAAAGCTGATAAGTGATGATATCTATAGATCAGATACTGATGGGATGAAGCTGATAACTGATGGATATCTATAGATCAGATACTGATAGGATGAACCTTACTAGTTATGGATATCTATAGGTCAGATACTGATGGAATGAAGCTGATAAGTGATGATATCTATAAATTGCATACTGATAGGATGAAGCTGATCAGTGATGATATCTATAGGTCAGATACTGATAGTATGAAGCTGATAAGTGATGGATATCTATAGATAAGATACTGATAGGATGAACCTAATAAGTGATGTATATCTATAAATCACATACTGATACAATGAAGCTGATCAGTGATGGATATCTATAGGTCAGATAGTGATAGGATGAAGCTGATTACTGATGGATATCTATAGGTCAGATACTAATGGGATGAAGCTGATAAGTGATGGATATCTATAGATCAGATACTGATAGGATGAAGCTGATAACTGATGGATATCTATAGGTCAGTTACAGATAGGATGGAGCTGATAAGTGATGGATATCTATAGGTCAGATACTGATAGGATGAAGCTTATAACTGATGGCTATCTATAGATCACATACTGATGGGATGAAGCTGATAAGTGATAGATATCTATAGGTCAGATACTGATAGGACAAAGCTAATAAGTGATGGATATCTATAGGTCAGATAGTGATAGGATGAAGCTGATTACTGATGGATATCTATAGGTCAGATACTAATGGGATGAAGCTGATAAGTGATGGATATCTATAGATCAGATACTGAAAGGATGAAGCTGATAACTGATGGATATCTATAGGTCAGATACTGATAGGACAAAGCTGATAAGTGATGATATCTATAGATCAGATACTGATGGGATGAAGCTGATAACTGATGGATATCTATAGATCAGATACTGATAGGATGAAGCTGATAAGTGATGATATCTATAGGTCAGATACAGATAGGATGAAGCTGATAAGTGATGGATATCTATAGGTCAGATACTGATAGGATGAAGCTGATTACTGATGGATATCTATAGATCAGATACTTATTGGATGAAGTAGATAAGTGGTGGATATCTATAGATCAGATACTGATAGGATGAAGCTGATAAGTGATATCTATAGGTCAGATACAGATAGGATGAAGCTGATAAGTGATGGATTTCTATAGATCAGATACTTATAGGATGAAGCTGATAAGTGATGGATATCTATAGGTCAGTTACTGATAGGATGAAACTGATAAGTGATGGATATCTATAGGTCAGATACAGATAGGATGAAGCTGATAAGTGATGGATATCTATAGATCAGATACTTATTGGATGAAGCTGATAAGTGATGGATATCTATAGGTCAGATACTGATAGGATGAAGCTGATAAGTGATGGATATCTATAGATCAGATACTTATTGGATGAAGCTGATAAGTGATGGATATCTGTAGATCAGATACTGATAGGATGAAGCTGATAAGTGATGATATCTATAGGTCAGATACTGATAGGATGAAGCTGATAAGTGATGGATATCTATAGGTCAGATACTGATAGGATGAAGCTTATAACTGATGGATATCTATAGATCACATACTGATGGGATGAAGCTGATAAGTGATGGCTATCTATAGGTCAGATAGTGATAGGATGAAGCTGATAAGTGATAGATATCTATAGGTCAGATACTGATAGGACAAAGCTGATAAGTGATGATATCTATAGATCAGATACTGATGGGATGAAGCTGATAACTGATGGATATCTATAGATCAGATACTGATAGGATGAAGCTGATAAGTGATGATATCTATAGGTCAGATACAGATAGGATGAAACTGATAAGTGATGGATTTCTATAGATCAGATACTTAGGAAGAAGCTGATAAGTGATGGATATCTATAGGTCAGTTACTGATAGGATGAAGCTGATAAGTGATGATATCTATAGGTCAGATACTGATAGGATGAAGCTGTTAAGTGATGATATCTATAGGTCAGATACTGATAGGAAGAAGCTGATAAGTGATGGATATCTATAGATCAGATACTTATTGGATGAAGCTGATAAGTGATGGATATCTGTAGATCAGATACTGATAGGATGAAGCTGATAAGTGATGATATCTATAGGTCAGATACTAATGGGATGAAGCTGATAAGTGATGGATATCTATAGATCAGATACTGAAAGGATGAAGCTGATAAGTGATGATATCTATAGATCAGATACTGATGGGATGAAGCTGATAACTGATGGATATCTATAGATCAGATACTGATAGGATGAAGCTGATAAGTGATAGATATCTATAGGTCAGATACTGATAGGACAAAGCTAATAAGTGATGGATATCTATAGGTCAGATACTGATAGGATGAAGCTGATTACTGATGGATATCTATAGATCAGATACTTATTGGATGAAGTAGATAAGTGGTGGATATCTATAGATCAGATACTGATAGGATGAAGCTGATAAGTGATGATATCTATAGGTCAGATACAGATAGGATGAAGCTGATAATTGATGGATATTTATAGGTCAGATACTGATAGGATGAAGCTGATAAGTGATAGATATCTATAGGTCAGATACTGATGGGATGAAGGTGATAAGTAATGATATCTATAGGTCAGATACTGATAGCACAAAGCTGATAAGTGATGACATCCATAGATCAGATACTGATGGGATGAAGCTGATAAGTGATGATATCTATAGATCAGATACAGATAGGATGAAGCTGATGAGTGATTATATCTATAGGTCAGATACTAATGGGATGAAGCTGATAAGTGATGATATCTATAGATCAGATACTTATTGGATGAAGCTGATAAGTGATGGATGTCTATAGATCAGATACTGATAGGATGAAGCTGATAAGTGATGGATATCTATAGGTCAGATACTGATGGGATGAAGCTGATAAGTGATGGATTTTGTATAGATCAGATACTGATAGGATGAAGCTAATAAGTGATGATATCTATAGATCAGATACTGATAGGATGGAGCTGATAAGTGATGGATATCTATAGGTCAGATACTGATGGGATAAAGCTGATAAGTGATGGATATCTATAGGTCAGATACTGATAGGATGAAGCTTATAACTGATGGATATCTATAGATCAGATACTGATAGGATGAAGCTGATAAGTGATGATATATATAGATCAGATACTGATAGGATGAAGCTGATAAGTGATGGATATCTATAGATCAGATACTTATTGGATGAAGCTGATAAGTGATGGATATCTGTAGATCAGATACTGATAGGATGAAGCTGATAAGTGATGATATCTATAGGTCAGATACTTATAGGATGAAGCTGATAACTGATGGATATCTATAGGTCAGATACTTATAGGATGAAGCTGATAACTGATGGATATCTATAGGTCAGATACTGATAGGATGAAGCTGATAACTGATGGATATCTATAGGTCAGATACTTATAGGATGAAGCTGATAACTGATGGATATCTATAGGTCAGATACTGATAGGATGAAGCTGATAAGTGATGATATCTATAGATCAGATACTGATAGGATGAAGCTGTTAAGTGATGATATCTATAGATCAGATACTGATAGGATGAAGCTGATAAGTGATGGATGTCGCTGCTAGTCCCTAAACGCAGCAGGAAGGTGGTGCTGCAGCACGTGTGACAGCAGTGATTGTGGTGTAATGATTAGCGTGCATCGCTTTCACACGTCGTATATTGTAATGTGAGCTGCTTTTTGTTTCCCGAGGCGTCAGTAATTGTTTAGGTTGAGTTATATGTCTGGTAGGGATGCTATATAAGATGAGGCTCAGAGTGCATTGCATTATGGGGCTTCGCTTCTTTTCTGGCTTATTATCGCCATATGTGGTAGCACATGGATGTTTCTGGCGTTTCACAGCACGCCTTTCAGCATTAGTGTAAGGAATGGAAAGCTTTCCAAGATTCCCCAGCGCTCGGCTGGAGGAGGGTGAGGCTGGGGGTCCGTAATCCCCCCTCCCCCCGGGGCTTCTGCATTCCCAGGAACTTACCATATAAAGCTCGCCTGTTGCTCTGGAATCTTGGCTGATGTCAATGCTGATATTACTAGAAAATAAGTGGATCCAAGAAGGTGAGGGAGGAGGGGCGGAGGGTTATTGTAGTACTGCTAGTACCGCGCGGCCCTCAGCAGAAGGTGGCGCCATAATGTCTCCACGGTTTAGGGTGCCTGCTCACCTCCTGCCATCAGCCCGCCAACGCAGTCGCGTTTCCGTTTGCATCCTATTAAGCGTCAGGCTTTACGTTTTAATATCTTGATAACAGAAGAGCCGAGCGTTCCAATCACCGTGATCTCTGCTGGAGTGTGATGGGTTAACGGGGCTCCCTGTGAACAGATTGCAGCAGTTTGGGGTAGAGCCGGATGCTCTCCGACGCTGGCCAGCGGGTGGGGGTCATTCGCTGTATACCTTTGTACGAGAAGCAGAAAGTAATTGCACGCCGCATCCAGGAATAACTGCCCTGTATTGGCCAGCAGCTCCAGAGCATTGGGAGCAGCATCTCCCCACGCCTGCGGGGCACTGAAACTGCTGGCAAAACATGGCCGCCCCCGCCGGTTTCTTCTGATTGGGGAGTTTAAGATGCGCTACTTAATGAGCACCAGTAATTGTTCCTCCTGCCCTACTGGACGGGGGTACTATTGTATCTTTTCACCACCGGAAGCTAGGGGCTGACCGCTCTAGCTGCAGAAGACCCCCTTGTCAAGCCCCTAGCTTCCCATTGGCTCATGGAATAGCGCCAATGTTGTTAACCCGGTGTGCCAGACACCGCGGCTGGATGAAGGGGGAGACCAAGACCCGGGGGGTCAGCGGCGCGATGGAGGGTGACTGCGGCCACCCTGAGGATACTGACAGCAGAGCTGGTGAGTGGCAGGCACTCACTGTCCCTGTCCGCCTTGCAGCGCTGCCACTGTGTCAGGGGCCGAGCGGGAGTCTGACAGCCGCTGGTGAGTGGCAGGCGCTCACTGTCCCTGTCCGCCTTGCAGCGCTGCCACTGTGTCAGGGACCGAGCGGGAGTCTGACAGCCGCTGGTGAGTGGCAGGCACTCACTGTCCCTGTCCGCCTTGCAGCGCTGCCACTGTGTCAGGGACCGAGCGGGAGTCTGACAGCCGCTGGTGAGTGGCAGGCACTCACTGTCCCTGTCCGCCTTGCAGCGCTGCCACTGTGACGGGGGCCGAGCGGGAGTCTGACAGCCGCTGGTGAGTGGCAGGCGCTCACTGTCCCTGTCCGCCTTGCAGCGCTGCCACTGTGTCAGGGGCCGAGCGGGAGTCTGACAGCCGCTGGTGAGTGGCAGGCGCTCACTGTCCCTGTCCGCCTTGCAGAGCTGCCACTGTGTCAGGGGCCGAGCGGGAGTCTGACAGCCGCTGGTGAGTGGCAGGCGCTCACTGTCCCTGTCCGCCTTGCAGCGCTGCCACTGTGTCAGGGGCCGAGCGGGAGTCTGACAGCCGCTGGTGAGTGGCAGGCACTCACTGTCCCTGTCCGCCTTGCAGCGCTGCCACTGTGTCAGGGGCCGAGCGGGAGTCTGACAGCCGCTGGTGAGTGGCAGGCGCTCACTGTCTTGCCTGGACTCAATGGCGATAAATATGGTGGAGACCAGAGATGGCGCTCACAATCAGGGAGGCTGTTTAGGTCGATGGAATGATTATCCTTCAAATGAGTGAAAGTGACTAATTGTTCAGTCTGAACGCAGCCGACGGCCGGACGGCCAATGAGGAGGAGTTTGCTTTGTGTCAGTCGTTCCTGTTATAATAATAACTCCTTTACTTCAGTTTAATCAGCGCTCGCTTATATGGCGAATGTGAGGACTGAACGATTCCTGTGAAGGAGCCGGCCATGTATCTGCTGGTATAAACGCCGACATCCTTCACTCTTCATACCATAACTGTCTGATCTGATTACCAGAGGGGCTCAATGGGGTATTGAGGGACAGAGAAATGGCTTATCCAGTTCCCAAAAATCCTATTCTTGCACATTTTTATGGGATTCCCAAGTCTCATAAAGATGTATTCCCACCTCCCATGCTCCCGATAGTTTCAGGACGACGATCCCTATGTGAGGGACTCAGCAATTGGGTAGATACAAAATTACAGCCTGTGGTCGTTCGAATCCCCGGATATATTCCCAATAGCAACAAAGTCATTCACACATTGGCAGGACCCAAATGGGGGGCGGATAAAACCTGGGTAACGTGTTAAAGCATTGTATTCGTCTATCCCACATCATTTGGCGCTACAGGCGCTTGCATCTCACCTCAGGTCTCATGCACAATATAAGGATTCTCTAAGAGCTGAATTCCTACTGACACACAATGTCTTCAAGTTCAATCCACACAATCCTTACACCTGTTGGGGGCGCCAGTGGGCTCTAGAGTCTCCCCTTCTTTAGCAATATTGTATATGTCATGGTGGGAATCCAGATATGTTTATGATCAGTGTAACCCCTTTATGGACAACATATGTTGGTATGGGCGTTACATTGAGGACGTGATTATAATATGGCACATGACTAGTGATGGTATGAACAGAGACGAAACAAAAAACAAGATCCAACTAACCAGCTTTATAACTTATATCAATGGAAATGATTGCAACCTAGAATTCACCATGGACTGATTACAAACAGATCCCTTTTTGGATATTCTTATGAAGGGAAATAGTCCGGATGGGTCGATCACCGGCGTATTGTACAGAAAAACAGATGCCGGCAATACGATGTTACACGCATCAAGCTGCCATCCGATGCAAACCATACAAGCGATCCCATTGGGGGAGCTATTGAGGGCAAAGCGCCTCTGCACTTTATGTACAGATTACCAACAGGCAGAAAAAGAAATCTGTGACAGGTTACAAAACGGGGATACGGAAAACGGGGCGAGACGGGAAACGGGGCGAGACGGGAAACGGGGGATACGGGAAACGGGGGATACGGGAAACGGGGGATACGGGAAACGCATTCTACAACGGGCAGAAAAAGAAAGCTGTGATAGGTTACAAAACACGGGAGACGGAAAACGGGGGAGACGGAAAACGGGGGAGACGGGAAACGGGGGAGACGGGAAACGGGGGAGACAGGAGACGGGAAACGGGGGAGACGGAAAACGGGGGAGACGGAAAACGGGGGAGACGGGAAACGGGGGAGACGGGAGACGGAAAACGGGGGAGACGGAAAACGCGGGAGACGGGAAACGCATTCTACAATGGGCAGAAAACAGTAGCTTCTAGACAAACAGGAGAAATGAGTTCAAATGAGAAGCATTCAGACAGATGTAAGAGCAGAGAATGCATCACATCTCACCCCGTCAGCAGACAATTCACACAGAGCAAAAACTGTTCTGTCAACAATCTAGCCACTTTAAACCAAGTTATATTGGAGTCCGGCACCAGATGTGTCCAGAAGGGCGAGATCGATTGATTTCATGTTCAGGCAAACAAACAGTAACAAACAGACACCAATGGGCTACAAACCATGGCTTCTATAGATGCCTGCAATCACGGTGCCCGCTGGGTAAATGTGCACCAAGGGGTGTGAAGGAGTTTGGTAGTGACAATCCCAGGACCGCATATGCCATTAAATCATATAGAAACTGCAAACAGGAGTTGTCTATATGGCCGTAAGTTACAATATATTGGATGCACCACATCAGAATATCAGACAATCCACAATATATAGCAAAAGGCCAAACTGGGAGCTCAGATGTGGCCAATCATCTCATCAATTCGCACTCATGCAGTACCGCTAGCTTCACATGTTTTGGTATAGAGAAAGTAACCCATAACAGGCGCGGCGAGGCAACGTTCAATGAGATACTGATCAGAGAGTCCTTCTGGATCCACGAACTGGGGACCAGATCCCCTCAGGGGTTAAATTACAAGTCAGACCTGCACTGCATATACAGGAATCAAACATGATCAAAGAGAAGAAAGTACATTTGGAGCAGACCCCTTTGGGGGGCTATACTGTAAGTCAGACCTGCACCATATATATTGACAGCTGAGAGCTGCCCCTAATTGGTCCCTGCGCTGAGCCAATCAGAGGCAGCACTCACCCATTCATGAATTCATGAATGGGTGTGAGTGAGAGCTGCCTCTGATTGGTGAGAACTGTGACCAATCAGAGGCAGCTCATTCGGCAGGCGGGGACTTTAAATCCCCACCTGCTGAATACTACAGAGAGCAGTTCAGGAGAACTGCCGGCCGGCCGCGGCTGAACTCCGGCTGCAGCGGAAAGGTGAGTGTACATTTTTTCTTATTTTTACACATTTTAGGATGATTTTCAGGTAAAAATTCATCCCGCGCTCACCGGCAGCCCATTGCTTTCAATGGAGACAGCTGTATTGCCGGCTCCATTGAACTCAATGGGCTAACATCGTTCTTCTCTGCCACAGCTGTTACAGCTATGGCAGAGGAGAACGATCTTTATGCTGACAGTGCGGTGGGGGGGGGGGGGGGTGTTTCACTCCCGCGCTCGCCGGCAGCCCATTGCTTTCAATGGAGCCGGTTGTATTGCCGGCTCCATTGAATTCAATGGGCTAACATCGTTCTTCTCTGCCACAGCTGTTACAGCTATGGCAGAGGAGAACGATCTTTATGCTGACATAATTTTTTATTTTTTTTTTTACACATCTTAGGATGATTTTCAGGTAAGGGCTTATATTTTTAAGCCCTTCCCAAAAATTCATCCTGAGATCGCCGGCAGCCCATTGCTTTCAATGGAGCCGGCTGTATTGCCGGCTCCATTGAATTCAATGGTCTGTGCTCGTTTAATCGAGACGAGTACCACGTGGTGTTTGTCTCGAGTAACGAGCATCTCGAGCACCCTAATACTCGAACGAGCATCAAGCTTGGACCAGTGTGCTCGCTCATCTCTACTAGGCACTGATAAGGGATTAAAAAATGTATGGTCCTTGAATTACTGTTGATGGGGGTCTTATCTGTAGAATAAATGTCTCACACCTCCCATTCACGCATAAATCCTGGGGAATAATTTAACCCCGTATTCAGTGTGTCAGAGGTTATCAATTTATATTCCCAAATTCTTCTGTGGTTTTGTGACTTGAAACCACCCTTCAATATCAAAACTCTCATATCTCCTCTGTCATTTCCATTTTGATATTGAAGGGTGGTTTCAAGTCACAAAACCACAGAAGAATTAGGGAATATAAATTGATAACAACCTTTGACACACTGAATACGGGGTTAAATTATTCCCCAGGATTTATGGGTGACTGGGAGGTGTGAGACATTTATTATACAGATAAGACTGCTGGCTTGGTGACCCCCCAACAGTAATTCAAGGGCCATAATTTTATAACGCCTTATCAGTGTCTGGTTAAAAATGTTTGCGTATGTCTTGTAGCATTCCTGGCCTGATGACCTCCCCCCCCCCCCCCCCCCCCCCGCCCCAACAGTAATTCAGGACCATAAACTTTCACTCCCTTATTAGTGTTTAGCTAAAAATGTCAGTGTACCTCTTGTAGCATTTCTGGCCTGATGACCCCCCCCCCCCCTCCAACAGTAATTTAGGGACCATAAAACTTTCACTCCGCTATCAGTGCCTAGACAAAAAAAGTTTGTTTGCTGTTGCAGAATTCCTTTTAAGTGCGAACCAATCACATCCATATCTGTGCCTTGTCATAAGTGTGTGTGTGTATATATATATATATATATATATATCCATGTCTGTGCTGTGCCATAAGTATGTATGTTATAAGTGTGTATAAATATCCATGCCTCTTCAGATCCAATCCATTTTGCCTGAAGAAGAACCCTGCGTTGGTTCGGAAGCTCGCTGTAACATCATGTATGATTGTAGCCATTAAAAGGTCTCATATCTACCGGATTACGTGGTTTCTCTTGCTGGGAACAATCACATTTTGCTCTACTGGCGACACGGTACCAGATCTTTGTTTTCATTAGTCCTTCTTGTGATGGGTGGTAGTGTACAGTCAATACCCCCCACTGAGCTGACTTATGGTAATGAAGATGTGTCTCCTGAAGCAGATAAGACACAAGCTGACACTGGAGTAATGGAATTAGTATGCTGTAGTGTCTAGACCTCCTGATTAGCATAGTTAGACACGCTCCTAATCCAGACAGTTACTCACACCACCATGTCTCCAAACTTTAGCTCTCACCACTCCAAATATTTGCTCTCCTGCACGTTAGCATATTTAATAACCATAATGATCTTAAAATGTATAAATGAGCGTCAAGCATAAAATAAAACAATATGCTTGTAATAAAAAGGAAGGATATGACTTTACAGTCTCTGGGTTGCAGCTGTTCTGAGATCTTCCCCTTGCTTTCAGGCCAGACCAGGTTTTAGCAGTATCTCTGCCTTTCCTGGGGCTGAGGGGCTTGGTGTCAGGTAAGTGATGTCAGTGCTCACCTGCCTCCAGTTGCCTTGCCCTATATAACCTGCTGTAGATCTGACTTGAGTTTCCTTCTGGGATTGCTGAGGAGCACAGCCTGCCTCTGGAGCTCCTTTTCCTTGCTGCAGACTGCTGATACAGTTGGTTTCCTTGTACTGTTTCTTTTGGTATTCACGGCTCCTTGGTAGGGATTTATTAGTGGCCAAGGTACGCATGTGGGCCCACACTTATCAGAGTGGTTGGTCTGCTGTTTAGGCGGGGTCTCTCCTGGGGTAGGGGTTCACAGGGAAAGGGTTCCCCTTAGTTTCGTTTTGTGTTTTTGTTACACGGTCGTGCTTTTGGTTGGGGTTCACACGGTTGTGCTGATTCTTATGTTGGTGTATGCCGCACGTCCGGTCAGGATGCAACACTCTGGCAACGAAATGAAAAAGGGAAAGAAATTGCAAAATGTCTGAACAGTGAAAAACAAGAGTCTTTAGCACCAGGTCACCGTAGCAGGTCTCAGCATGTCCTGGGTTCCGAGAGGTCAAAACTCACAACACTTCATGTGCACACCAACAAATACACAACTAGACAAACTGATACTTTTCCAGAAATCGCCAGACATCATCAGACGTTAACCCGTTCATCCTTGCAAGTACTAATGCACATAGTACTGACCCATACCACATATATGACAAGAACACCAGACATACATAAAGCATACATTCTACTGTGCTGGAGGGGCCCCAAACTCGGGGCCACTACAGAAGGTTACATTACCTATGCCAAGAACGATGTTCGTTGCAGAGTATACGGCAGAATTTTAACACTGGGCAAATGATACCGTGTGGAAGTCAGCTGCCCAGCAGAGTCACTTCCATTGGAGATTATCTGAGTGCCTAAAGGGTGACCCCTGATAACCCTGAATATTGTATCCAGCTGTGCTTCCGAACTGACCAGACTTTCTCAGCGTCGAAAAGAGAGACTGCGGGATTTAGGCACCAACACTCCTTACTCCTTCAGTCACTCCACCTTGAGTCCGCAGCCAGGAAATTAAGCTGCACCAGAACCAATGCAGGTTGATGTCATCCACAAACTCCTTTCCACCACTGAAAAAGAAAGGCGCCGTGTGGAAAATCTGTGCCTTTATTGTGGAGGCTCAGGACAGTATGCCTTCAACTGTCCAAATAAGTCCCAAAGGACTCTCACCCCAGCCAACATCAAAACCACGACCAATCCAGCCATGGCAAAACAAGGGGATGTCACCAAACATACAGTAGTACCTTTGCACCAGTATTTCAAGACCGTGTGGCAGTGCTTCCCCAATTCTACCATTTTGTCCTCCCAATAGAGATATTAACGGGGAATTGGAGGACGCAGTGCTTAGTAATGTTGGATTCGGGACCAGGAGGAAACTTAACATTCGCTCTTGGCAAAAACATTGCAACCAGACCCAAGCCCATACCTGTTGATATGGAGACCATGGATGGGTCACCCTTGTCCTCGGGACCAGTCTCACAGCAGACAGTTGAACTGGAGCTCCACATGAATCCTGACCATCAAGAAACAATCAGCTTACAGCTCATCTCAGGATCCACTGGTTCTCTACCCATACCCTTCACTCTGTCAACTACGAATCAAGGACCATTGCCTTTCATTCAGAGTACTGTAAAGAGAACTACAAGATAGTGCCTATTCACTCCTTAACCAGTGCAAGACCCCTAAAATGGTCAACAGGAGCTTGAGAAATTAGAGGTACAATACCAGATGTTCAGGGGTGTCTGCAGCAAGAGGAAAGCTGACCATCTGCCACCTCATCGGCCCTATGATTCCCCAGTGTAGTTGCACCCAGGGGCTTCTATTCCATTCAGGAGGATCTACAACCCTTCAGAACAATAGTTGAAGTTACTCCGAGAATACCTGGATGAAAATTTCAAAAAGGGGTTCATTTGACTCTCTTCTTTCCGGGCAGGAGCGCCCATATTTTTCGTGGGAAAGCGTGACTCAACCCTGTGATCATATAGTGATTACAGGGAGTTAAATAAAATTATGGTCAATAATTGCTACCCCCTTCCCTTGATTCCAGAACTATTAGAGACTCTGCTCAGCCAAGATCTTCACTAAACTAGATCTAAGTGGAGTTTTTAACGTTGTATGGATTCGCCCAGGGGACATGGTGCAGTGGCAGGGATACGGGTCAGAGGAAAACTCTTGGGAGCCAGAAAAGCAGATACAATTTCCAAGGCTCATAGGGAAGTTCCATAAGAGGTACCACAGTAAACCAGGCCTTGGGCTGTCCAGAAGCCATCCTTAAAGAAAGGGACCACTGTTGGTATCTCTCAGTATTGAATCATCCAGCCTGTGGACAGTTCCCTTGCATGACTCTCAGCCTTGCTCCATAATTCCAGTTATCTAGTTCCTGCCTTCTGGTGCTGACCCCACTTCTGTTCCTGAATGGGCTCATTATACAAGCCTGACTCTGCCACTGTACCAGCGAGTGATTATTCTGCTCCACAGTTTTGGTCAAGTTCCATTTCTGCCTGCTCCCCTGCAATTGCTACAAGATCTCTTGATACCGACTTTTGGCTTCCCTACAGACTACGCTACCTGTCTCATCCATCTATACTGCAAAGCGAGACCTCCCATTGCTGACCTCTAGTTCTTCCCTGACTACTCTCCAGACCTGAGGCTCCACCCTAGTGCCTAAAACTGCTAGAAATGCCCCTTTCCTGCTCCACAGTGTAACAATGCTCTCTTTTTTATGTCCTATTTATCAATACTGCCGCACACAGTAATAATGCCCCTATTTAAAAACCCCACAGTGCAATAATGGCCCCACTTCATGCCCATAGCGTAATAGTGCCCCTTTCATACCTCACAATGTAATAATACCCTCTTTCATACCCCTCAGTGTAATAAATGCCCTTTCATATCTCAGTGTAATAATGCCCCCTTTCATGCCCCTACTGAATAATAATCATTTTTTATGCTGTAAAATAGCGCAGTGATTATACTTCCCTCTGTTGCACTGACTGCCATTCCGATTCCCACTGCTCTGCCCTCTCCTGACTGGTTCGGTGCATTACTTGCATGTAACCTACAGTGGCCAATCGCTAGCTTCAGTATGCTTAGATTGCATGGCTGCCAGGAGACTGGAAGAGGGCATAGCTGTGGTGACCTGAATGACAGTGGGAGCCACAGAGCGGAGTATGCTTCCTGCCATCATACTGGCTCACGCTGAACTCTCACAATCCCCCTCCACCAATCAGTGAGGGCATGACATATAGCCAATAAGCAGCCAGCTGTTGCCAAGCTTTAAGCTTCTAGCTTAAGAAGAAGATGGAAACAAGGTTTCTCTAATGTAAGGCACTTTCTAGGTCTCCTGCAGGCACATAGCAAAGTGTCACAGGACTAATGAATATGTGGCTATTCTGGAGGGCCCTGTGGGCCCACTACTTTGTGTCTGCACCTCCACACCGACTGTCAGCCCCCTGCTCCAGAGAGTACTATTCTGTGACCACCAAAGGTAAGTCCCTGGGCTGCAGCCACCACAAACCTCCTGAGTCAGCCAATACCAGGACATGTATGCTCCTACAAGCAGGGGCGTAGCTATAGATGGTGCAGGGGATGCGGGTGCACCCGGGCCCAGGAGCCTTAGGGGGCCCATAAGGCCCCTTCTCCATATAAGGTGCCCAGTAGTATGAATAAAGCATTATAGTTGGGGGCCCCGTTACAGGTTTTGCATTGGGGCCCAGAAGCTTCAAGTTATGCCTCTGTGCAGCATGGTTTAGGTATGGGTACGGGTGCAGATACAGATAGAGGGGGGGCCCCAGCTCACCTTTTGCATCAGGGCCCCTGAGCCTTTAGTTACGCCCCTGCCTACAAGGCCTGCACAACTTCCAAAAGCCTGGGAGGTCTGCTCTTTTTTTTCCAGAAGAGACGTCAGGTATGGTGCCTGCTAAAAACCGGTGTAAACTGCTTAATAGCTGTTTGCCGTTGTATGGTAGTAAGCAGAGGCATAACTTGAAGCTCTGGACCCTAGTGCAAAGTTTGGAACTGGGCCCCCAACTACAAAGCTTGGTTGGCAATAAGGGAAAGAGAGACTTTATGGGCCCCCTGGGGCTCCTGGCCCTAGGTGCGACCGAATCCTCTGCTCCCTTAGTTACACCACTGGTAGGAACCCTTCACAGTGTAGTCAAGGTCATCTCTCACCTCTTCCCCTGCCCTATATGATGTGTGGGGACTTTTTGGATCTCACGGTGGTCTGAGCCGGGCGATCAGTAAGGAGTTCTAGATCAGGGAAGGTTGCAGTCACATCAGGTCAGAGATCAGGAGTCGGATGTTATGGAACGAATTGATGACCTCTGAGCCTGCAGGTTACGGCTGTCCGTCTGAGCATGTGGCAGTCAGCAGGGGGCGTCGCAGTCAATATTTTTACCAACTCGATGGCGTCCTGTCCTATTTCTAAATCCCACAGTGGCGTTCCTGCCATTCCTAACACAGGTTTCCATTGGTCCTAGAGCGCCCCCTGTGGTAGACTAGTAGACTGATCAGTGTGCTGGGCCCCAGCTGTCATGGCAGAGCGTCTTGCTGGTGTCAGCTAATCTCTGGGCCTGGACGGACATTCCTGGCAGCGCTGAGTAGGAGTAAGATCCATGACTCCCCGCCAGACTTCTTACAACGCAGCGCGACTTACATGGACTTCTGGAAGTCACATATTTATATCCAGCAGGCCGGGATATATGAGCTCATCGCCAGGAGGTCTGGAGGGTTCCTTATTCTCCAGCGTGTGCTGCAAGTAGTCCCACAGTGTGCAGCCACAAGTCATCTAGTAGGAAGGAGGCGCGCCGCAGTACAACAGGTGTGCGCAGGTACATGATGGCTCACCTGGTCGGCCGTATAATACGATACTGCTGCCACCTTACTGATATCAAATATCCACCGCAGCTGCGCGAGCCGTCATCACGGAGCACACCATCCAGCAGCAGGTCTTTAGGCGCCAACAGAAGCGGGACGGCTTCAAGTAACACGTTTATTAACCCCTTGAGGCCACAGACACTTTTTTTTGTTTCTTCTATTCTCACTTTAAATAATCCTAGCTCTTGGGTTTTCTGGCTGACGGCGCCGGGCGCGGCCGCCGCTCCGGTTGGCACCGCTGCGGAGTGCAGATGACATTTTGATCACTTTTTATTGGTTTTCTAGCACAATCCCGTCAATGTGCTTGTTCTGCATGAGGAATAACGGGACATTCTAAAACTTTCAAGGAAGCATTTGTGTAGATTTTTTTTTTTATGCGAAAAAGAGGAGGAAACAAACTTTTTAAAACACTTTATTGAATTTTTTTTTTTCGGTCCCCACAGGAGATTTGAACTTGTGATCGTCTGATCACCACTTGTGCAATATACTGCAAACCCCGTGACAATATCCCCCCCCCCTCTGTCTGACCATCCCGCTAGCAGTACTGACTGCAACATCTAAATGGCTGCGATGGGAATTGTCCCTAAAGGAAAAAATCTAAAAGTGGTCTTATTTTGTAGGTGGGTGCAAAGTACAGGCAGGCGGGGCCAGCACAAGTAGGTGGGGTCAGGAAAGCATTAGGTGTAGCCATATTGGTGGTAGGTGGTTTTCCTGGCCCCTCCTCGTGTGGCTGTGGCCATGCGGTCCCTGTCCCTCTACTTGTTTCCCGTTTGCTCTCCCCGCCCCGTTGCTTGTCACTGAATATAATGTATTACGGTGGTGGTGCAACGTCCGAGGAGCGGACCACGGCTTAGGAGACGGGGGTAGAGTTTGTGGCCTTGTCACGGTGGCTCTACTGTCTCCCACCTGGAGGGTAACCCGGTGACATGTCCTAGGGGCCGAGGGCAGGCTATTAAACAGGGGAACCCAATGATGAATTACCGCAGTCTCTTATGTCACGCGTGACGCCACCGTTTCTTTTGCCGCGGGGAAGTTCCTGGGTGATGGAGTAAACTCGCCCTCTCGCGGCCTCCGTGGGGGAATTCCTGGTTGTCGGAGTAAATCCACACACACAGGATTCTTTTAGGACCCAGCCTCTGACAACGGACGGTCGACTGGTCGCTTTACTTGTAATACCTGGGTGACAACTTCAGAATGCATGCCAGCAGGAAAACCGTGCAAACACATCAAAGTGGTGTGACGGCGAGGACTCACGGGTGGGCAGGAGAAACCACGTCCTGTTATCTGTAGGTCCTGATCCCCCCAACACGCTCTCTTCTCTCCAGAACTTAACTGGTCAGCACTCACATTCGATAAACCAGGGTGCGCTGCAGGGCGGCTCCTCATCCTCTCTTAGTACGGGAGGTGTCCTTCCATAGCTCCTGGCTACGGCAGTCTCAGGGAAGGCTGTAGACTAGAGATGAGCGAGCACCAAAATGCTCGGGTGCTCGTTACTCGGGCCGAACTTTTCGCGATGCTCGAGGGCTCGTTTCGAGTAACGAACCCCATTGAAGTCAATGGGCGACCCGAGCATTTCAAGAAAGTGATGGGAACGACACAGCAACGGATAGGGCAGGCGAGGGGCTACATGTTGGGCTGCATCTCAAGTTCACAGGTCCCACTATTAAGCCACAATACCGGCAAGAGTGGGCCCCCCCCCTCCCAACAACTTTTACTTCTGAAAAGCCCTCATTAGCAAGGCATACCTTAGCTAAGCACCACACTACCTCCAACAAAGCACAATCACTGCCTGCATGACACTCTGCTGCCACTTCTCCTGGGTTACATGCTGCCCAACCGCCCCCCCCTCCCCCCCACAGCGCACACCAAAGTGTCCCTGCGCAGCCTTCAGCTGCCCTCATGCCACACCACCCTCATGTCTATTTAGAAGTGCGTCTGCCATGAGGAGGAACCGCAGGCACACACTGCAGAGGGTTGGCACGGCTAGGCAGCGACCCTCTTTAAAAGGGGTGGGGCAATAGCCCACAATGCTGTATAGAAGCAATGAGAAATAGAATCCTGTGCCACCGCCATCAGGAGCTGCACACGTGGGCATAGCAATGGGGAACCTATGTGCCACACACTATTCATTCTGTCAAGGTGTCTGCATGCCCCAGTCAGACCGCGGTTTTTAATTCATAGACACAGGCAGGTACAACTCCCTATTGTGAAGTCCCTGTCGACCCACAGCATGGGTGGCTCCCTGGAACCCACCGGCGGTACATAAAAATATCCCATTGCATTGCCCAACACAGCTGAGGTAGTAATGTCGTGCTTAATGCAGGTGGGCTTCGGCCCACACTGCATGCCCCAGTCAGACTGGGGTTCTTTACAAGTGGAAACAGATGCATTTATAATTCCCTGTGGACCCACAGCATGGTGGGTGCCAGGAAGCCACCGGCGGTACATAGAAATATCCCATTGCATTGCCCAACACAGCTGAGGTAGTAATGTCGTGCGTAATACAGGTGGGCTTCGGCCCACACTGCATGCCCCAGTCTGACTGGGGTTCTTTATAAGTGGACACATGCAGTTACAACTCCCTGTGGACCCACAGCATGGGTGGCTCCCTGGAACCCACCGGCGGTACATAAATGTATCCCATTGCAGTGCCCAGCACAGCGGATGTAACGTCAGCTGTAATGCAGGTGGGCAAAAAATTAATTGGATTACACTGTAGGCGAGGGCCCCAAAAATTGGTGTACCAACAGTACTAATGTACCTCAGAAAAATTGCCAATGCCCAACCAAGAGGGCAGGTGAAACCCATTAATCGCTTTGGTTAATGTGGCTTAATTGGTAACTAGGCCTGGAGGCAGCCCAGTAAAACTAAAAATTGGTTCAAGTTAAAGTTTCAACGCTTTAATGAGAATTGAAACGTATAAACATTGTTTACAAAAATTATTTGAGTGAGCCTTGTGGGCCTAAGAAAAATTGCCCGTTCAGCGTGATTATGTGAGGTTTCAGGAGGAGGAGCAGGAGGAGGAGGAGGAGGAATATTATACACAGATTGATGAAGCAAAAATGTCCCCGTTTTGGATGGTGATAGAGAACGATGCTTCCATCCGCGGGTGCAGCCTACGTATTGCTTAGGTATCGCTGCTGTCCGCTGGTGGAGAACAGAAGTCTGGGGAAATCCAGGCTTTGTTCATCTTGATGAGTGTTAGCCTGTCGGCACTGTCGGATCACAAGCGGCTACGCTTATCCGTGATGATTCCCCCAGCCACACTAAACACCCTCTCCGACAAGACGCTAGCCGCAGGACAAGCAAGCACCTCCAGGGCATACAGCGCGAGTTCAGGCCACGTGTCCAGCTTCGACACCCAGTAGTTGTAGGGGGCAGAGGCGTCACCAAGGATGGTCGTGCGATCCGCTACGTACTCCCTCACCATCCTTTTACAGTGCTCCCGCCGACTCAGCCGTGACTGGGGAGCGGTGACACAGTCTTGCTGGGGAGCTATAAAGCTGGCAAAGGCCTTGGAGAATGTTCCCCTGCCTGCGCTGTACATGCTGCCTGATCTCCGCACCTCCCCTGCTACCTGACCCTCGGAACTGCGCCTTCTGCCACTAGCGCTGTCGGATGGGAAGTTTACCATCAGTTTGTCCACCAGCGCCCTGTGGTATAGCATCATTCTGGAACCCCTTTCCTCTTCGGGAATGAGAGTGGAAAGGCTCTCCTTATACCGTGGGTCGAGCAGTGTGTACACCCAGTAATCCGTAGTGGCCAGAATGCGTGTAACGCGAGGGTCACGAGAAAGGCATCCTAACATGAAGTCAGCCATGTGTGCCAGGGTACCTGTACGCAACACATGGCTGTCCGCACTAGGAAGATCACTTTCAGGATCCTCCTCCTCCTCAGGCCATACACGCTGAAAGGATGACAGGCAAGCAGCATGGGTACCATCAGCAGTGGGCCAAGCTGTCTCTTCCCCCTCCTCCTCCTCCTCCTCCTCAACGCGCTGAGATATAGACAGGAGGGTGCTCTGACTATCCAGCGACATACTGTCTTCCCCCGGCTCTGTTTCCGAGCGCAAAGCGTCTGCCTTTATGCTTTGCAGGGAACTTCTCAAGATGCATAGCAGGGGAATGGTGACGCTAATGATTGCAGCATCGCCGCTCACCATCTGGGTAGACTCCTCAAATTTTCCAAGGACCTGGCAGATGGCTGCCAACCAGGCCCACTCTTCTGAAAAGAATTGAGCAGGCTGACTCCCACTGCGCCGCCCATGTTGGAGTTGGTATTCCACTATAGCTCTACGTTGTTCATAGAGCCTGGCCAACATGTGGAGCGTAGAGTTCCACCGTGTGGGCACGTCGCACAGCAGTCGGTGCACTGGCAGATTAAACCGATGTTGCAGTGTCCGCAGGGTGGCAGCATGCGTGTGGGATTTGCGGAAATGTGCGCAGAGCTGTCGCACCTTTCCGAGCAGGTATGACAAGTGGGGGTAGCTTTTCAGAAAGCGCTGAACCACCAAATTAAACACATGGGCCAGGCATGGCACTGCGTGAGGCTGCCGAGCTGCAGAGCCGCCACCAGCTTACGGCCGTTGTCACACACGACCATGCCCGGTTGGAGGCTCAGCGGCGCAAGCCAGCGGTCGGTCTGCTCTGTCAGACCCTGCAGCAGTTCGTGGGCCGTCTGACTCTTCTCTCCTAAGCTGAGTAGTTTCAGCACGGCCTGCTGACGCTTGCCCACCGCTGTGCTGCCACGCCGCGCGACACCGACTGCTGGCGACGTGCTGCTGCTGACATATCTTGATTGCGAGACAGAGGTTGCGTTGGAGGAGGAGGAGGAGGAGGAGGGTGCTTTAGTGGAGGAAGCATACACCTCCGCAGATACCACCATCGAGCTGTGGCCCGCAATTCTGGGGGTGGGTAGGACATGAGCGGTCCCAGGCTCTGACTCTGTCCCAGCCTCCACTAAATTCACCCAATGTGCCGTCAGGGAGATGTAGTGGCCCTGCCCGCCTGTGCTTGTCCACGTGTCTGTTGTTAAGTAGACCTTGGCATTAACCGCGTTGGTGAGGGCGCGTACAATGTTGCGGGAGACGTGGTCGTGCAGGGCTGGGACGGCACATCGGGAAAAGTAGTGGCGACTGGGAACTGAGTAGCGTGGGGCCGCCGCCGCCATCATACCTTTGAAAGCCTCCGTTTCCACGAGCCTATACGGCAGCATCTCCAGGCTGGTCACTTTGGCAATGTGCACGTTTAACGCTTGAGCGTGCGGGTGCGTGGCGGCGTACTTGCGCTCGCGCTCAAACTGTGGCGCTAGCGATGGCTGAACGCTGCGCTGAGAGACATTGCTGGATGGGTCCGAGGACAGCGGAGGTGAGGGTGTGGGTGCAGGCCAGGAGACGGTAGTGCCTGTGTCCTCAGAAGGGGGTTGGATCTCAGTGGCAGGTTGGGGCACAGGGGGAGAGGCAGTGGTGCAAACCGGAGGCGGTGAACGGCCTTCGTCCCACCTTGTGGGGTGCTTGGCCATCATATGCCTGCGCATGCTGGTGGTGGTGAGGCTGTTGGTGTTGGCTCCCCAGCTGATCTTGGCACGACAAAGGTTGCACACCACTGTTCGTCGGTCGTCAGGCGTCTCTGTGAAAAACTGCCACACCGTAGAGCACCTTGACCTCTGCAGGGTGGCATGGCGCGAGGGGACGCTTTGGGAAACAGTTGGTGGATTATTCGGTCTGGCCCTGCCTCTACCCCTGGCCACCACACTGGCTCGGCCTGTGCCCACACCCTGACTTGGCCCTCTGCGTCCTCGCCCGCGTCCACGTCCTATAGGCCTACCCCTACCCCTCAGCATGGTGTATTACCAGTGATTTGATTTCCCAGGCAGGAAAGAAAGTGGCGCAAGCCTGCAGCCAAAATACAATTTTTCCCCTGTTTTTACAAGGAACACCCACACTGCGTGTATTCAATGAATACTAAGTTTAATAACTGTGTTGTGGCCCTGCCAATTTGTCCCAGAACTGCTGTGATGCAAAGTAATTCGCTACCTACAGCAGATCAGGGATTTCCCATGCAGGAAAAAAATTGCCGCACGCCTGCGGTAAAACGTAGCTGACTGCGTCTGATTTTTTCTGAACGTTCAGCGCACAGCACACACGTACACAGAGCCCTGAGGACTGTCAGAGGCAGGCCAAATAGAATTTTTTGCCTGCTTTTTACAAGGAACACCCACACTGTGTCTATTCAATGAATAATGTATGTCTTCTGGCCCTGCCTACACAATTCTATCCCTGTAGTATTAATGCCGGGTGCAATGCTCTGCACAGCCGGTTTTGAGAAAAAAAAAAATATGCAACACTGCTAACAGCAGCCTGGACAGTACTGCACACGGATAGAAGTGGCCCTAAGAAGGACCGTTGGGGTTCTTGAAGCCTACACTCACTCCTAACACTCTCCCTGCCTAACCCCCACTTCTGTCCCTATTGCAGGGCGCAATGCTCTGCAGATCCAATTTTGGAAAAAAAAATAAAAAATACAGTGCTAACACAGTACTGCACACTATTAGATGTGGCCCTGAGAAGGACTGTTGGGGTTCTTGAAGCCTACACTAACTCCTAACGCTCTCCCTATAGCAGCTCCAACACGATACCACTGTCCCTCAGCTAACTCACAAGGCATCTGAGCCGAGCCGCGGGAGGGGGCGATTTATATACTCGGGTGACATCTGATCTCCCCAGCCACTCACAGCAGGGGGGTGGTATAGGGCTGGAACGTCACAGGGGGAAGTTGTAATGCCTTCCCTGTCTTTCAATTGGCCAGAAAAGCGCGCTAACGTCTCAGAGAGGAAACTGAAAGTAACCAGAACACCGCGTGGTACTCGTTACGAGTAACGAGCATCCCGAACACCCTAATACTCGAACAAGTATCAAGCTCGGACGAGTACGTTCGCTCATCTCTACTGTAGACTCATCTCCGCCTCTTCCATTCTGGGCCGCACAGGCTGAAGGCTGAAGGCGCCCGTGTGGTCCTCTTGTAAGCTCAGAACAGACCAAATCTTCTTACACACCCCTTGCAAAACACATCTATCACACAAGGTCATGTGACAAACACACAGATACATTTTCCAGGCAGTCGGCTCCCGTTCCAGACATGTGACCCTTTCAGTGCTGCAGCTATGCAATACACATCATTCATGCACCACAGAAGACACTGATATTACATGGACCAATGCCTGCATACGGTTATTGGGGTCTCCCGTTGTGCCGGGCCACTACAGCGGAGCGGCACCTTCATCAAAGTGGTGGGAAAGTACAGAGCCGGGTCAAAGGACAAAATCACAAAAATCATCATATAAAACAGGGATCAAACATAAAGGTGCTCCAAGACAACACAAGGGGCGGAGTCAGAACCCCCTAGAAGGTACGCGGTCCTTGTGGTGGAGCGGCGGTGACAGATGGAGACGCCACCCTTTTAAGTAAAAAATAACTTTGACTAAACTTAAGTAACTTTTGTGCTCTTTTACCCCCGAAGGGTTACTGCAGCGGGGTGTTGTGTTATCGTCACACAGCGTAACATTTCGCCTCTTACTGGGGTTCATCCCCTCGCAAACAGGACCACAGCAAGTCCCTGATGAATTCTGGAGCCCGCCCTCACTATAGCCTAGACCTGCCGGATGACCCCATAGGTCCCCCCCAGCTGCTCGCTGCGTCCTCGCATACGTCACATCACGGTTAACCCTTTGTGCATTACATTTAGCAGCAGGACGACCCCCAGGCCTTTACATACCTGCGCCCCTTAAGCCTTATTGCTTCCACGACTTAACCGCTTACATTCTTACATCGGCCCGCTACAGCAGACGTAGCGCTCCACTTGGGGTCTCACACGCGCTATTATACTTCTCATCAGCTGTAATCATCAATGAATACAAATGGGTTGGACCTCAAATCACAGTTTAGTCCTAAGGCAGTAGTGTCCCGTACGGTGTGCACAACGGTACTTAACGGGACTGAGAAGGACTCGCCTGTCCACCCTGAGTCCCTCACTGTGACACGAACTTACACAGCAAGATCGTGCCATTAGATCCACAGTGATGCCTGTAACACCCCCGGTCATCGGGGCTCTCTTACTGATTGCGTGTGGCCCCGGTCATCAGGGCCCTTCTAAGACTCTCCTCTTAAGCATGGGGAAAACAAAGTAACTGCAGCCATCGGCCTCCACCCATGACAGCTACTACTAGTACGGGTCCTGGCTACACGGCTGCTACTACTGGTACAGGTCCTGGCTACGCGGGTGCTACTACTGGTACAGGTCCCGGCTACGCGGGTGCTACTACTGGTACAGGTCCCGGCTACGCGGGTGCTACTACTGGTACAGGTCCCGGCTACGCGGCTGCTACTACTGGTACAGGTCCTGGCTACGTGGCTGCTACTACTGGTACAGGTCCCGGCTACGCTGCTGCTACTACTGGTACAGGTCCCGGCTACGCGGCTGCTACTACTGGTACAGGTCCCGGCTACGCAGCTGCTACTACTGGTACCGGTCCCGGCTACGCGGCTGCTACTACTGGTACCGGTCCCGGCTATGCGGCTGCTACTACGGGTACAGGTCCCCGCTACGCGGCTGCTACTACTGGTACTGGTCCTGGCTACACGGCTGCTACTACGGGTACTGGTCCCGGCTACACGGCTGCTACTACTGGTACAGGTCCCGGCTACGCGGCTGCTACTACTGGTACAGGTCCCGGCTACGCGGCTGCTACTACTGGTACCGGTCCCGGCTACGCGGCTGCTACTACTGGTACAGGTCCCGGCTACGCTGCTGCTACTACTGGTACAGGTCCCGGCTACGCGGCTGCTACTACTGGTACCGGTCCCGGCTACGCGGCTGCTACTACTGGTACAGGTCCCGGCTACGCTGCTGCTACTACTGGTACAGGTCCCGGCTACGCGGCTGCTACTACTGGTACAGGTCCCGGCTACGCGGCTGCTACTACTGGTACCGGTCCCGGCTACGCGGCTGCTACTACTGGTACAGGTCCCGGCTACGCTGCTGCTACTACTGGTACAGGTCCCGGCTACGCGGCTGCTACTACTGGTACCGGTCCCGGCTACGCGGCTGCTACTACTGGTACCGGTCCCGGCTACGTGGCTGCTACTACTAGTACAAGTTCTTGGTAGATATGTCGAGGGTGTGGTGGTGCATGTCTTGTGGTTTGGGGTCCGGGGTAATGTAGTAGTGCTGGGCTGTTTGCTCTGCTGCTCCTGAGCCAGTGGGGGTGCAGTGCTTCTGTTCTGGAAGTCTCTGCATTGAGTGCCCAACCCTGGCGGTACGGCACCACCAACATGCTGGGCACACGGGGTGCGTATAGAGGGAGTGGGGGGTGACACATGCAGCAAGGGACCCCGAGACGGGCCATATACCCCCTCTAGGGCAGTATAGTCATGGAAAGGGATACTCTGCGGGATGAGGCAGGGCTCTGTAAAAGTGCTAGTTGGGGGTATGTAGGTGATAGTTTGCAGGCAGAAGTAATGCTCTGCGAGAGGCAGTGAGAATATGCAACCAGGTAGGTGATGTGCTGCAGGAGGATGCAATATTCTGCATATAAGAAGACCTTAGTTTGCAGGAGGAGGTGATGCTCTGCAGAAGGAAGCACTATACTGCGAGGAGGCAGTGCTTGGCAGTGGCGGCGATGCACTGCAGGAGGAAGCAATGCTCTGCAGCTAGGGAGGCGATGCTCTGCAGGAGGCGGCAGGACCTTGTGCTGAGCCCTCAGACAGGAGTATTTCTAGTCCAGTATAATCCTCCGGCTGCTGCGCTCCTATTAAAGACACAGAAGGAGGCGCGGGGGGTGAGGTCAGTGCCAGGAATAGATGAGAAGCCCCCCGCACCTGTCGCCTGTGTGGAGGGGGGCTTCTTACACTCCAGCCGCTGTAGTGGATGACGAGGCTCGTTAGTAATTCACTGCCGTATCGGTCACTAGGGGGTAACAGATTCACCCCAAGGCGATGATATCGGAACCCCCCTGCGACCTCCCGCCGGACATCGGAATCATTCTGCGACCTCCCGCCGGACATCGGAACCCCCCTGCGACCTCCCGCCGGACATCGGAACCCCCCTGCGACCTCCTGCCGGACATCGGAACCCCCCTGCGACCTCCCGCCGGACATCGGAACCCCCCTGCGACCTCCCGCCGGACATCGGAACCCCCCTGCGACCTCCCGCTGGACATCAGAAATCCCCTGCGACCTCCCGCCGGACATCAGAACCATCCTGCGACCTCCCGCTGGACATCAGAACCCCCCTGCGACCTCCCGCCGGGCACCTGAACCATCCTGCGACCTCCCGCCGGGCACCTGAACCATCCTGCGACCTCCCGCCGGGCACTGGAACCATCCTGAGACCTCCCGCCGGGCACCGGAACCATCCTGCGACCTCCCGTCGGGCACCGGAACCATCCTGCGACCTCCCGCTACGTATACGGCCAGCAGGGCGGCGCCCACGGAGGGAGGCGCTCAGCTCGCCCAGACTCCTGACAGCCTTCCAATCACCCCTATTGCGGCTGGCAGCTGCTTGCAACCTTCCTGGGTCCTTCAGCCGTCCCTCGCACTCGCCAGTCGGTGGTGTACGGTTACAGTGGTGACTCGGACAGTCACATGGGGGGCCGACCTCCATCCTGAGCTGTCTGCAGCCCCTTGTCCTTGTTGCAGGGGGTCTCACATGAGCAGATAGTAATAGCAGATTCCACGATTGTATGATTTGCGCGTGTCATCGCGGGAAATACAAAAAACTACTGCGTCTGATCGGCTGTGAGAGTACGCGGTCATACACCGCACATTACACGGCCGTACGCGGGTCACCGGCCACGCTCACTGCTGGGATCAGCTGCGGGCCTCCACAACTGGGTAACCCGGACAAAGTTGGTTCCTTCATGGGTTCTCCACCAATCCTCAGGATGATAGCAGAGACAAACCCCATGTAGACAGACGTAACGCCCACCAGGTCAGGTGATGTGTAGCTTCAGGTATAAGGGAGAGGATCACCAAGGATACCCCAGTACAGAAAGCATAAGATGCCACCAGGTGTAGAGCCGACAACGGGGTCTGGTGGGGGGATGTCATCAGGTGTAGAGCTGACAACGGGGTCTGGTGGTGGGCTGTCACCAGGTGTAGAGCTGACAACGGGGTCTGGTGGTGGGGGGATGTCACCAGGTGTAGAGCTGACAACGGGGTCTGGTGGGGGGATGTCATCAGGTGTAGAGCTGACAACGGGGTCTGGTGGTGGGATGTCACCACATGTAGAGCTGACAAGGGGGTCTGGTGGGGGGATGTCACCAGGTGTAGAGCTGACAATGGGGTCTGGTGGGGGGATGTCACCAGGTGTAGAGCCGACAACGGGGTCTGGTGGGGGGATGTCATCAGGTGTAGAGCTGACAACGGGGTCTGGTGGTGGGCTGTCACCAGGTGTAGAGCTGACAACGGGGTCTGGTGGTGGGGGGATGTCACCAGGTGTAGAGCTGACAACGGGGTCTGGTGGGGGGATGTCATCAGGTGTAGAGCTGACAACGGGGTCTGGTGGTGGGATGTCACCACATGTAGAGCTGACAAGGGGGTCTGGTGGGGGGATGTCACCAGGTGTAGAGCCGACAACGGGGTCTGGTGGGGGGATGTCACCAGGTATAGAGCTGACAACGGGGTCTGGTGGGGGGATGTCACCAGGTATAGAGCCGACAACGGGGTCTGGTGGGGGGATGTCACCAGGTATAGAGCTGACAACGGGGTCTGGTGGGGGGATGTCACCAGATGTAGAGCTGACAATGGGGTCTGGCGGGCAATGTCACAAGGTGTGGAGCTGACAACTGGGTCTGGTGGTGGGATGTCACCGGGTGTAGAGCCGATAACGGGGTCTGGTGGAGGGATGTCACCGGGTGTAGAGCCGATAACGGGGTCTGGTGGGGGGATGTCACCAGGTATAGAGCTTACAACGGGGTCTGGTGGTGGGATGTCACCACGTATAGAGCTTACAACGGGGTCTGGTGGTGGGATGTCACCAGGTGTAGAGCTGACAACGGAGTCTGGTGGGGGGATGTCACCAGGTATAGAACTGACAACTGGGTCTGGCAGGCGGGGATGTCATCAGGTGTGGAGCTGACAACTGGGTCTGGCGGTGGGATGTCACCAGGTGTAGAGCTGAGAACGGGGTCTGGCGGGGGAATGTCATCAGGTGTAGAGCTGACAACGGGGTCCAGTGGGGGATGTCACCAGGTGTAGAGCTGACAACTGGGTCTGGTGGTCGGATGTCACTAGGTGTAGAGCTGACAACTGGGTCTGGCGGGGGAATGTCACCAGGTGTAGAGCTGACAACGGGGTACAGTGGGGGATGTCACCAGGTGTAGAGCTGACATTGGGGTCTGGCGGGGAATGTCGCAAGGTGTGGAGCTGACAACTGGGTCTGGTGGTGGGATGTCACTAGGTGTAGAGCTGACAACGCAGTCTGGTGGGGGGATGTCACCAGGTGTAGAGCTGACAACAGGGTCTGGTGGTGGGATGTCACCAGGTGTAAAGCTGACAACGGGGTCTGGTGGGGGAATGTCACCAGGAGTAGAGCCGACAGCGGGGTCTGGTGGGGGGATGTCACCAGGTATAGAGCTGACAACGGGGTCTGGTGGGGGGATGTCATCCGGTGTAGAGCTGACAACTGGGTCTGGCGGTGGGATGTCACAAGGTGTAGAGCCGACAACGGGGTCTGGTGGGGGAATGTCACCAGGTGTAGAGCCGACAACAGGGTCTGGTGGGGGAGGTCACTGGGCGTAGAGCCAATAACGGGGTCTGGTGGGGGGATGTCACCGGGTGTAGAGCCGACAACGGGGTCTGGTGGGGGGATGTCACCAGGTATAGAGCTGACAACGGGGTCTGGTGGGGGGATGTCACCAGATGTAGAGCTGACAATGGGGTCTGACGGGCAATGTCACAAGGTGTGGAGCTGACAACTGGGTCTGGTGGTGGGATGTCACCGGGTGTAGAGCCGATAACGGGGTCTGGTGGGGGGATGTCACCAGGTGTAGAGCTGACATTGGGGTCTGGTGGGGGGGGGGGGGGATTTCACCAGGTGTAGAGCTGACGACGAGGTCTGGCAGGGGCATGCCACCAGGTGTAGAGCTGACAATGGGGTCTGGTGATGGGATGTCACCAGGTGTAGAGCTGACCACGGGGTCTGGTGAGAGAATGTCACCGGGTGTAGAGCCGACAACGGGGTCTGGTGGGGGATGTCACCGGGTGTAGAGCCGATAACAGGGTCTGGTGGGGGGATGTCACCAGGTATAGAGCTTACAACGGGGTCTGGTGGTGGGATGTCACCAGGTGTAGAGCTGACAACGGAGTCTGGTGGGGGGGATGTCACCACGTGTAGAGCTGACAACTGGGTCTGGCAGGGGGGGATGTCATCAGGTGTAGAGCTGACAATGGGGTCTGGCGGGGAATGTCACAAGGTGTGGAGCTGACAACGGGGTCCAGGGGTGGATGTCACCAGGTGTAGAGCTGACAATGAGGGCTGGCAGGGGGATGCCACCAGGTGTAGAGCAGACAACAGGGTCTGGTGGTGGGATGTCACCAGGTGTAGAGCTGACCACGGGGTCTGGTGAGGGAATGTCATCAGATTTGGAGCTGACAACGGGGTCTGGTGGTGGGATGTCGTCAGGTGTAGAGCTGACAACGGAGTCTGGTGGGGGGATGTCACCAGGTTTAGAGCTGACAACTGGGTCTGGCAGGGGGGGATGTCATCAGGTGTGGAGCTGACAACTGGGTCTGGCGGTGGGATGCCACCAGGTGTAAAGCCGACAACGGGGTCTGGTGGGGGAATATCACCAGGTGTAGAGCCGACAACGGGGTCTGGTGGGGGGATGTCACCGGGAGTAAAGCCAACAACGGGGTCTGGTGGGGGGATGTCACCGGGTGTAGAGCCAAGAACTGGGTCTGATGGGGGGGATGTCACCGGGTGTAGAGCCGACAACGGGGTCTGGTGGGGGGATGTCACCAGGTATAGAGCTGACAAGGGGTCTGGCGGGGGGATGTCACCAGATGTAGAGCTGACAACGAGGTCTGGCGGGGGATGTCATCAGGTGTAGAGCTGACCACGGGGTCTGGTGAGTTAATGTCATCAGATTTGGAGCTGACAACAGGGTCTGCTGGTGGGATGTCACCAGGTGTAGAGCTGACAACGGGGTCTGGTGGGGGGATGTCACCAGGTGTAGAGCTGACATTGGGGTCTGGTGGGGGGGGATTTCACCAGGTGTAGAGCTGACGACGAGGTCTGGTGGGGGGGGGATTTCACCAGGTGTAGAGCTGACAACGAGGTCTGGCAGGGGCATGCCACCTGGTGTAGAGCTGACAATGGGGTCTGGTGATGGGATGTCACAAGGTGTAGAGCTGACCACGGGGTCTGGTGAGAGAATGTCACCGGGTGTAGAGCCGACAACGGGGTCTGGTGGGGGGGATGTCACCGGGTGTAGAGCCGATAACGGGGTCTGGTGGGGGGATGTCACCGGGTGTAGAGCCGATAACGGGGTCTGGTGGGGGGATGTCACCAGGTATAGAGCTTACAACGGGGTCTGGTGGTGGGATGTCACCAGGTGTAGAGCTGACAATGGAGTCTGGTGGGGGATGTCACCAGGTGTAGAGCTGACAACTGGGTCTGGCAGGGGGGGATGTCATCCGGTGTGGAGCTGACAACTGGGTCTGGCGGTGGGATGTCTCCAGGTGTAGAGCTGACAATGGGGTCTGGCGGGGAATGTCACAAGGTGTGGAGCTGACAACGGGGTCCAGTGGTGGATGTCACCAGGTGTAGAGCTGACAATGAGGGCTGGTGGTGGGAGGTCACCAGGTGTAGAGCTGACCACGGGGTCTGGTGAGGGAATGTCATCAGATTTGGAGCTGACAACGGGGTCTGGTGGTGGGATGTCGCCAGGTGTAGAGCTGACAACGGAGTCTGGTGGGGGAATGTCACCAGGTGTAGAGCTGACAACTGGGTCTGGCAGGCGGGGAAGTCATCAGGTGTGGAGCTGACAACTGGGTCTGGCGGTGGGATGCCACCAGGTGTAAAGCCGACAACGGGGTCTGGTGGGGGTATGTCACCAGGTGTAGAGCCAACAACGGGGTCTGGTGGGGGAATATCACCAGGTGTAGAGCCGACAACGGGGTCTGGTGGGGGGATGTCACCGGGTGTAGAGCCAACAACGGGGTCTGGTGGGGGGATGTCACCGGGTGTAGAGCCAAGAACTGGGTCTGATGGGGGGGATGTCACCGGGTGTAGAGCCGACAACGGGGTCTGGTGGGGGGATGTCACCAGGTATAGAGCTGACAATGGGGTCTGGCGGGGGGATGTCACCAGATGTAGAGCTGACAACGTGGTCTGGCGGGGGATGTCATCAGGTGTAGAGCTGACAACGGGGTCTGGTGGTGGGATGTCACCAGGTGTAGAGCTGACAACAGTGTCTGGTGGGGGGATGTCACCAGGTGTAGAGCTGACATTGGGGTCTGGTGGGGGGGGATGTCACCAGGTGTAGAGCTGACAACGAGTTCTGGCAGGGGGATGCCACCAGGTGTAGAGCTGACAATGGGGTCTGGCGGTGGGATGACACCAGTTGTAGAGCTGACCACGGGGTCTGGTGAGGGAATGTCATCAGATTTGGAGCTGACAACAGGGTCTGGTGGTGGGATGTCAAGAGGGGGAGAGCTGACCACGGGGTCTGGTGGGGGGATGTCACCAGGTATAGAACTGACAACTGGGTCTGGCAGGGGGGGATGTCATCAGGTGTGGAGCTGACAACTGGGTCTGGCGGTGGGATGTCACAAGGTGTAGAGCTGAGAACGGGGTCTGGCGGGGGAATGTCATCAGGTGTAGAGCTGACAACGGGGTCCAGTGGGGGAAGTCACCAGGTGTAGAGCTGACAATAGGGTCTGGCGGGGAATGTCACAAGGTGTGGAGCTGACAACTGGGTCTGGTGGTTGGATGTCACTAGGTGTAGAGCTGACAACTGGGTCTGGCGGGGGAATGTCACCAGGTGTAGAGCTGGCAATGGGGTACAGTGGGGGATGTCACCAGGTGTAGAGCTGACAATGGGGTCTGGCGGGGAATGTCACAAGGTGTGGAGCTGACAACTGGGTCTGGTGGTGGGATGTCACTAGGTGTAGAGCTGACAACGCGGTTTGGTGGTGGAATGTCACCAGGTGTAGAGCTGACAACAGGGTCTGATGGAGGGATGTCACCAGGTGTAGAGCTGACAACGCGGTATGGTGGTAGGAGGTCACCAAGTTTAGAGCTGACAACGGGGTCTGGTGGTGGAATGTCACCAGGTGGAGAGCTGACAACGGAGTCTGGTGGGGGGATGTCACCAGGTATAGAACTGACAACTGGGTCTGGCAGGGGGGGATGTCATCAGGTGTGGAGCTGACAACTGGGTCTGGCGGTGGGATGTCACCAGGTGTAGAGCTGAGAACGGGGTCTGGCGGGGGAATGTCACCAGGTGTAGAGCTGACAACGGGGTCCAGTGGGGGATGTTACCAGATGTAGAGCTGACAATAGGGTCTGGCGGGGAATGTCACAAGGTGTGGAGCTGACAACTGGGTCGGGTGGTCGGATGTCACTAGGTGTAGAGCTGACAATGGGGTCCGGCGGGGGAATGTCACCAGGTGTAGAGCCGACAACGGGGTCTGGTGGGGAATGTCACAAGGTGTGGAGCTGACCACTGGGTCTGGTGGTGGGATGTCACTAGGTGTAGAGCTGACAGCGCGGTTTGGTGGGGGGGGGGGGGGTGGGGGGGTGGGGGGGGGTGTCACCAGGTGTAAAGCTGACAACGGGGTCTAATGGTGGAATGTCACCAGGTGTAGAGCTGACAACTGGGTCTGGAGGGGGGATGTCACCAGGTGTAGAGCTGACAACGCGGTATGGTGGGGGGATGTCACCAAGTGTAGAGCTGACAACGGGGTCAGGTAGTGGAATGTCACCTGGTGGAGAGCTGACAACGGGGTCTGGTGGTGAGATGTCACCAGGTGTAGAGCTGACAACGGGGTCGGGTGGGTGGATGTCACCAGGTGGAGAGCTGACAACGGGGTCTGGTGGGTGGATGTCACCATGTGTAGAGCCGACAACGGGGTCTGATGGGGGGATGTCACCAGGTGTAAAGCCGACAACGGGGTCTGGTGGGGAGATGTCACCAGGTGTAGAGCCGACAACGGGGTCTGGTGAGGGAATGTCACCAGGTGTACAGCCAACAACGGGGTCTGGTGGGGGTATGTCACCAGGTGTAGAGCCGACAACGGGGTCTGGTGGGGGGATGTCACCGGGTGTAGAGCCGACAACGGGGTCTGGTGGGGGGATGTCACCGGGTGTAGAGCCGACAACGGGGTCTGGTGGGGGGATGTCACCAGGTATAGAGCTGACAACGGGGTCTGTGGGGGGGATGTCACCAGATGTAGAGCTGACAACGAGGTCTGGTTGGGGGATGTCACCAGATGTTGAGCTGACAACGAGGTATGGCGGGGGATTCCACCAGGTGTAGAGCTGACAACGGGGTCTGGTGGTTGGTTGTCACCAGGTGTAGAGGTGACAACGGGGACTGGTGGGGGGATGTCACCAGGTGTAGAGCTGACATTGGGGTCTGGTGGGGGGGGGGATGCCACCAGGTGTATAGCTGACAATGGGTTCTGGTGGTGGGATGTTACCAGGTGTAGAGCTGACAATGGGGTCTGGTGGTGGGGTAGTCACCAGGTGTAGAGCTGACCACGGGGTCTGGTGAGGGAATGTCATCAGATTTGGAGCTGACAACGGGGTCTGGTGGTGGGATGTCACCAGGTGTAGAGCTGACAACGGGGTCTGGTGGTGGGATGTCACCAGGTGTAGAGCTGACAACGGAGTCTGGTGGGGGAATGTCACCAGGTGTAGAGCTGACAACTGGGTCTGGCAGGGGGGGATGTCATCAGGTGTGGAGCTGACAACTGGGTCTGGCGGTGGGATGTCATCAGGTGTAGAGCAGACAACGGGGTCTGGTGGAGGAATGTCACCAGGTGTAGAGCTGACAAAGGGGTCTGGCGGGGGAATGTCACCAGGTGTAGAGCTGACAATGGGGTCCAGTGAGGGATGTCACAAGGTGTAGAGCTGACAATGGGGTCTGGTGGTGGGAATGTCACAAGGTGTGGAGCTGACAACTGGGTCTGGCCATGGGATGTCACAAGGTGTAGAGCTGACAACGGGGTCTGGCGGTGGAATGTCAGCAGGTGTAGAGCTGACAACGGGGTCCAGTGGGGGATGTCACCAGGTGTAGAGCTGACAACTGGGTCTGGCGGTGGGATGTCACCAGGTGTAGAGCTGACAACGGGGTCTGGCGGGGGAATGCCACCAGGTGTAGAGTGGACAACGGGGTCTGGCGGGGGAATGTCACCAGGTGTAGAGCTGACAATGGGGTCTGGTAGGGGGATGTCACCAGGTGTAGAGCTGACAACGAGGTCTGGTTGGGGGATGTCACCAGATGTAGAGCTGACAACGAGGTCTGGCAGGGGATTCCACCAGGTGTAGAGCTGACAACGGGGTCTGGTGGTGGGTTGTCACCAGGTGTAGAGGTGACAACGGGGTCTGGTGGGGGGATGTCACCAGGTGTAGAGCTGACATTGGGGTCTGGTGGGGGGGCGGATGCCACCAGGTGTAGAGCTGACAATGGGTTCTGGTGGTGGGATGTTACCAGGTGTAGAGCTGACAATGGGGTGTGGTGGTGGGGTAGTCACCAGGTGTAGAGCTGACCACAGGGTCTGGTGAGGGAATGTCATCAGATTTGGAGCTGACAACGGGGTCTGGTGGTGGGATGTCACCAGGTGTAGAGCTGACAACGGGGTCTGGTGGGGGAATGTCACCAGGTGTAGAGCTGACAACTGGGTCTGGCAGGGGGGGATGTCATCAGGTGTGGAGCTGACAACTGGGTCTGGCGGTGGGATGTCATCAGGTGTAGAGCTGACAACGGGGTCTGGCGGTTGGATGCCACCAGGTGTAAAGCCGACAACGGGGTCTGGTGGGGGTATGTCACCAGGTGTAGAGCCAACAACGGGGTCTGGTGGGGGAATATCACCAGGTGTAGAGCCAACAACGGGGTCTGGTGGGGGGATGTCACCGGGTGTAGAGCCAACAACGGGGTCTGGTGGGGGGATGTCACCGGGTGTAGAGCCAAGAACTGGGTCTGATGGGGGGGATGTCACCGGGTGTAGAGCCGACAACGGGGTCTGGTGGGGGGATGTCACCAGGTATAGAGCTGACAATGGGGTCTGGCGGGGGGATGTCACCAGATGTAGAGCTGACAACGCGGTCTGGCGGGGGATGTCATCAGGTGTAGAGCTGACAACGGGGTCTGGTGGTGGGATGTCACCAGGTGTAGAGCTGACAACAGTGTCTGGTGGGGGGATGTCACCAGGTGTAGAGCTGACATTGGGGTCTGGTGGGGCGGGATGTCACCAGGTGTAGAGCTGACAACGAGGTCTGGCAGGGGGATGCCACCAGGTGTAGAGCTGACAATGGGGTCTGGCGGTGGGATGACACCAGTTGTAGAGCTGACCACGGGGTCTGGTGAGGGAATGTCATCAGATTTGGAGCTGACAACAGGGTCTGGTGGTGGGATGTCAAGAGGGGGAGAGCTGACCACGGGGTCTGGTGGGGGGATGTCACCTGGTATAGAACTAACAACTGGGTCTGGCAGGGGGGGATGTCATCAGGTGTAGAGCTGACAACGAGGTCTGGTTGGGGGATGTCACCAGATGTAGAGCTGACAACGAGGTCTGGCAGGGGATTCCACCAGGTGTAGAGCTGACAACGGGGTCTGGTGGTGGGTTGTCACCAGGTGTAGAGGTGACAACGGGGTCTGGTGGGGGGATGTCACCAGGTGTAGAGCTGACATTGGGGTCTGGTGGGGGGGCGGATGCCACCAGGTGTAGAGCTGACAATGGGTTCTGGTGGTGGGATGTTACCAGGTGTAGAGCTGACAATGGGGTGTGGTGGTGGGGTAGTCACCAGGTGTAGAGCTGACCACAGGGTCTGGTGAGGGAATGTCATCAGATTTGGAGCTGACAACGGGGTCTGGTGGTGGGATGTCACCAGGTGTAGAGCTGACAACGGGGTCTGGTGGTGGGATGTCACCAGGTGTAGAGCTGACAACGGAGTCTGGTGGGGGAATGTCACCAGGTGTAGAGCTGACAACTGGGTCTGGCAGGGGGGGATGTCATCAGGTGTGGAGCTGACAACTGGGTCTGGCGGTGGGATGTCATCAGGTGTAGAGCTGACAACGGGGTCTGGTGGAGGAATGTCACCAGGTGTAGAGCTGATAACGGGGTCTGGCGGGGGAATGTCATCAGGTGTAGAGCTGACAACGGGGTCCAGTGGGGGAAGTCACCAGGTGTAGAGCTGACAATAGGGTCTGGCGGGTAATGTCACAAGGTGTGGAGCTGACAACTGGGTCTGGTGGTTGGATGTCACTAGGTGTAGTGCTGACAACTGGGTCTGGCGGGCGAATGTCACCAGGTGTAGAGCTGAGAATGGGGTACAGTGGGGGATGTCACCAGGTGTAGAGCTGACAATGGGGTCTGGCGGGGAATGTCACAAGGTGTGGAGCTGACAACTGGGTCTGGTGGTGGGATGTCACTAGGTGTAGAGCTGACAACGCGGTTTGGTGGTGGAATGTCACCAGGTGTAGAGCTGACAACAGGGTCTGATGGAGGGATGTCACCAGGTGTAGAGCTGACAACGCGGTATGGTGGTAGGAGGTCACCAAGTTTAGAGCTGACAACGGAGTCTGGTGGGGGGATGTCACCAGGTATAGAACTGACAACTGGGTCTGGCAGGGGGGGATGTCATCAGGTGTAGAGCTGACAACGAGGTCTGGTTGGGGGATGTCACCAGATGTAGAGCTGACAACGAGGTCTGGCAGGGGATTCCACCAGGTGTAGAGCTGACAACGGGGTCTGGTGGTGGGTTGTCACCAGGTGTAGAGGTGACAACGGGGTCTGGTGGGGGGATGTCACCAGGTGTAGAGCTGACATTGGGGTCTGGTGGGGGGGCGGATGCCACCAGGTGTAGAGCTGACAATGGGTTCTGGTGGTGGGATGTTACCAGGTGTAGAGCTGACAATGGGGTGTGGTGGTGGGGTAGTCACCAGGTGTAGAGCTGACCACAGGGTCTGGTGAGGGAATGTCATCAGATTTGGAGCTGACAACGGGGTCTGGTGGTGGGATGTCACCAGGTGTAGAGCTGACAACGGGGTCTGGTGGTGGGATGTCACCAGGTGTAGAGCTGACAACGGAGTCTGGTGGGGGAATGTCACCAGGTGTAGAGCTGACAACTGGGTCTGGCAGGGGGGGATGTCATCAGGTGTGGAGCTGACAACTGGGTCTGGCGGTGGGATGTCATCAGGTGTAGAGCTGACAACGGGGTCTGGTGGAGGAATGTCACCAGGTGTAGAGCTGATAACGGGGTCTGGCGGGGGAATGTCACCAGGTGTATAGCTGACAATGGGGTCCAGTGAGGGATGTCACCAGGTGTAGAGCTGACAATGGGGTCTGGTGGTGGGAATGTCACAAGGTGTGGAGCTGACAACTGGGTCTGGCCGTGGGATGTCACAAGGTGTAGAGCTGACAACGGGGTTTGGCGGGGGAATGTGAGCAGGTGTAGAGCTGACAACGGGGTCCAGTGGGGGATGTCACCAGGTGTAGAGCTGACAACAGGGTCTGGCGGTGGGATGTCACCAGGTGTAGAGCTGACAACGGGGTCTGGCGGGGGAATGTCACCAGGTGTAGAGCGGACAACGGGGTCTGGCGGGGGAATGTCACCAGGTGTTGAGCTGACAACGGGGTCTGGTGGGGGGATGTCACCAGGTGTAGAGCTGACAACGGGGTCTGGCCGAGGAATGTCACAAGGTGTGGAGCTGACAACTGGGTCTGGTGGTGGGATGTCACCAGGTGTATAGCCGACAACGGGGTCTGGTGGGGTGATGTCACCGGGTGTAGAGCCGACAACGGGGTCTGGTGGGGGGATGTCACTGGGTGTAGAGCCTACAACGGGGTCTGTTGGGGGTATGTCACTGGGTGTAGAGCCGACAACGGGGTCTGGTGGGGGGGTGTCACCGGGTGAAGAGCTGACAATGGCGTCTGGTGGGGGGAATGTCACCAGGTGTATAGCTGACAATGGGGTCCAGTGAGGGATGTCACCAGGTGTAGAGCTGACAATGGGGTCTGGTGGTGGGAATGTCACAAGGTGTGGAGCTGACAACTGGGTCTGGCCGTGGGATGTCACAAGGTGTAGAGCTGACAACGGGGTTTGGCGGGGGAATGTGAGCAGGTGTAGAGCTGACAACGGGGTCCAGTGGGGGATGTCACCAGGTGTAGAGCTGACAACAGGGTCTGGCGGTGGGATGTCACCAGGTGTAGAGCTGACAACGGGGTCTGGCGGGGGAATGTCACCAGGTGTAGAGCGGACAACGGGGTCTGGCGGGGGAATGTCACCAGGTGTAGAGCTGACAACGGGGTCTGGTGGGGGGATGTCACCAGGTGTAGAGCTGACAACGGGGTCTGGCCGAGGAATGTCACAAGGTGTGGAGCTGACAACTGGGTCTGGTGGTGGGATGTCACCAGGTGTATAGCCGACAACGGGGTCTGGTGGGGTGATGTCACCGGGTGTAGAGCCGACAACGGGGTCTGGTGGGGGGATGTCACTGGGTGTAGAGCCTACAACGGGGTCTGTTGGGGGTATGTCACTGGGTGTAGAGCCGACAACGGGGTCTGGTGGGGGGGTGTCACCGGGTGAAGAGCTGACAATGGCGTCTGGTGGGGGGAATGTCACCAGTTGTAGAGCTGACAACGGGGTCTGGTGGTGGGATGTCATCAGGTGTAGAGCTGACAACGGGGTCTGGTGGGGGGATGTCACCAGGTGTAGAGCTGACAACAGGGTCTGGGGGGGGGGGGATGTCACCAGATGTAGAGCTGAAACCGAGGTCTGGCAGGGGATGTCATCAGGTGTAGAGCTGACAACGGGGTCTGGTGGTGGGATGTCACCAGGTGTAGAGCTGACAACGGGGTCTGGTGGGAGGATGTCACCAGGTGTAGAGCTGACATTGGGGTCTGGTGGGGGGGGGGGGATGTCACCAGGTGTAGAGCTGACAACGAGGTCTGGCAGGGGATGCCACCAGGTGTAGAGCTGACAATGTGTTCTGGTGGTGGGATTTCACCAGGTGCAGAGCTGACCATGGGGTCTGATGGGGGTATGTCACCAGGTGTAGAGCTGAAAACTGGGTCTGGCAGGGGGGGATGTCACCAGGTGTAGAGCTGACAATCGGTCTGGCGGCGAATGTTACAAGGTGTGGAGCTGACAACTGGGTCTGGTGGTGGGATGTCACTAGGTGTAAAGCTAACAACGCGGTTTGGTGGGGGGGTGGAGGGGTGGGGTGTCACCAGGTGTAAAGCTGACAACGGGGTCTGATGGTGGAATGTCACCAGGTGTAGAGCTGACAACGGGGTCAGATGGGGGGATGTCACCAGGTGTAGAGCTGACAACGCGGTATGGTGGGGGGATGTCACCAGGTGTAGAGCTGACAACGGGGTCAGGTGGGGGGATGTCACCAGGTGTAGAGCTGACAATGCGGTCTGGTGGGGGGGATGTCACCAGGTGTAGAGCCGACAACGCGGTATGGTGGGCGGATGTCACCAAGTGTAGAGCTGACAACGGGGTCTGGGGGTGGAATGTCACCAGGTGTAGAGCAGACAAAGGGGTCTGGTGGGGGAATGTCACTAGGTGTAGAGCTGACAACGGGGTCTGGTGGGGGGATGTCACCAGGTGTAGAGGTGACAACAGGGTCCTGTGAGGGATGTCCCCATGTGTAGAGCTGACAACGGGGTCTAGTGGTGAGATGTCACCAGGTGTAGAGCTGACAACGGGGTCCGGTGGTGGGATGTCACCAGGTGTAGAGCTGACAATGGGGTCTAGTGGTGAGATGTCACACGGTGTAGAGCTGACAACGGGGTCTAGTGGTGAGATGTCACCAGGTGTAGTGCTGATAACGGGGTCTGGTGGGGGGATGTCACCAGGTGTAGAGCTGACATTGGGGTCTGGTGGGTGGGGGATGTCACCAGGTGTAGAGCTGACAACGAGGTCTGGCAGGGGGATGCCACCAGGTGTAGAGCGGACAATGGGGTCTGGTGGTGGGATGTCACCAGGTGTAGAGCTGACCACGGGGTCTGGTGAGGGAATGTCATTAGATTTGGAGCTGACAACGGGGTCTGGTGGTGGGATGTCACCAGGTGTAGAGCTGACAACGGGGTCAGATGGGGGGATGTCACCAGGTGTAGAGCTGACAACGCGGTATGGTGGGGGGATGTCACCAAGTGTAGAGCTGAGAAAGGGGTCAGGTGGTGGAATGTCACCAGGTGGAGAGCTGACAACGGGGTCTGGTGGTGGGATGTCACCAGTTGTAGAGCTGGCAACGGGGTCAGGTGGGGGGATGTCACCAGGTGTGGAGCCGACAATGGGGTCTGGTGGGGGGGATGTCACCAGGTGTAGAGCCGACAACGCGGTATGGTGGGCGGATGTCACCAAGTGTAGAGCTGACAACGGGGTCTGGGGGTGGAATATTACCAGGTGGAGAGCTGACAATGGGGTAGGTGGTGGGATGTCACCTGGTGTAGAGCTGACAACGGGGTCTGGTGGGGGGATGCCACCAGGTGTAGAGGTGACAACAGGGTCCTGTGAGGGATGTCCCCATGTGTAGAGCTGACAACGGGGTCTAGTGGTGAGATGTCACCAGGTGTAGAGCTGACAACGGGGTCCGGTGGTGGGATGTCACCAGGTGTAGAGCTGACAATGGGGTCTAGTGGTGAGATGTCACCCAGTGTAGAGCTGACAACGGGGTCTAGTGGTGAGATGTCACCAGGTGTAGTGCTGATAACGGGGTCTGGTGGGGGGATGTCACCAGGTGTAGAGCTGACATTGGGGTCCGGTGGGTGGGGGATGTCACCAGGTGTAGAGCTGACAACGAGGTCTGGCAGGGGGATGCCACCAGGTGTAGAGCGGACAATGGGGTCTGGTGGTGGGATGTCACCAGGTGTAGAGCTGACAACGGAGTCTGGAGGAGGGATGTCACCAGGTGTAGAGCTGACAACTGGGTCTGGCAGGTGGGGATGTCATCAGTTGTGGAGCTGACAACTGGATCTGGCGGTGGGATGTCACCAGGTGTAGAGCTGACAACGGGGTCAGATGGGGGGATGTCACCAGGTGTAGAGCTGACAACGCGGTATGGTGGGGGGATGTCACCAAGTGTAGAGCGGACAATGGGGTCTGGTGGTGGGATGTCACCAGGTGTAGAGCTGACCACGGGGTCTGGTGAGGGAATGTTATTAGATTTGGAGCTGACAACGGGGTCTGGTGGTGGGATGTCACCAGGTGTAGAGCTGACAACGGAGTCTGGTGGAGGGATGTCACCAGGTGTAGAGCTGACAACTGGGTCTGGCAGGGGGGGATGTCATCAGGTGTGGAGCTGACAACTGGATCTGGCGGTGGGATGTCACAAGGTGTAGAGCTGACAACGGGGTCCAGTGGGGGATGTCACTAGGTGTAGAGCTGACAACGGGGTCTGGGGGTGGAATGTTACCAGGTGGAGAGCTGACAATGGGGTCTGGTGGTGGGATGTCACCAGGTGTAGAGCTGACAACGGGGTCTGGCGGGGGAATGTCACTAGGTGTAGAGCTGACAACGGGGTCTGGTGGGGGGATGCCACCAGGTGTAGAGGTGACAGCAGGGTCCTGTGAGGGATGTCCCCATGTGTAGAGCTGACAACGGGGTCTAGTGGTGAGATGTCACCAGGTGTAGAGCTGACAACATGGTCTGGTGGGGGAATGTCACCAGGTGTAGAGCTGACAACGGGGTCCAGTGGGGGATGTCACCAGGTGTAAAGCTGACAATGGGGTCTGGCGGGGAATGTCACAAGGTGTGGAGCTGACAACGGGGTCTGGTGGTGGAATGTCACCAGGTGGAGAGCTGACAACGGGGTCTGGTGGTGGGATGTCACCAGGTGTAGAGCTGACAACTGGGTTTGGTGGTGAGATGTCACCAGGTGTAGAGCTGACAACGGGGTCTGGTGGGGGGATGTCACCAGGTGTAGAGCCGACAACGGGGTCTGGTGGGTGGATGTCACCAGGTGTAGAGCCGACAATGGGGTCTGGTGGGGGGAGGTCACCAGGTGTAGAGCCGACAACGGGTCTGGTGTGGGAATGTCACCAGGTGTAGAGCCGACAATGGGGTCTGGTGGGGGGATGTCACCAGGTGTATAGCCGACAACAGGGTCTGGTGGGGGGATGTCACCAGGTGTAGAGCCGATAACGGGGTCTGGTGGAGGGATGTCACCGGGTGTAGAGCCAACAACGGGGTCTGATGGGGGGGAAGTCACCGGTTGTAGAGCCGACAACGGGGTTTGGTGGGGGGATGTCACCAGGTGTAGAGCTGACAATGGGGGTCTGGTGAGGGGATGTCACCGGGTATAGAGCTGACAACGGGGCATGGTGGGGGGATGTCACCAGACGTAGAGCTGACAATGGGGTCTGGTGGGTGGTTTTCACCAGGTGTGGAGCTGACAACGAGGTCTGGCGTGGGATGTCCTCAGGTGTAGAGCTGACAACGGGGTCTGGTGGTGGGATGTCACCAGGTATAGAGCTGACAACGGGGTCTGGTGGGGGGATGTCACCAGGTGTAGAGCTGACAACGAGGTCTGGCAGGGGGATGCCACCAGGTGTAGAGCTGACAATGGGGTCTGGTGAGGGAATGTCATCAGATTTGGAGCTGACAACGGGGTCTGGTGGTGGGATGTCACCAGGTGTAGAGCTGACAACGGAGTCTGGTGGGGGGATATCACCAGGTGTGGAGCTGACAACTGGGTCTGGCAGAGGGGGATGTCATCAGGTGTGGAGCTGACAACTGGGTCTGGCGGTGGGATGTCACCAGGTGTAGAGCTGACAACGTGGTTTGGCGGGGGAATGTCACCAGGTGTAGAGCTGACAACGGGGTCCAGTGGGGAATGTCACCAGGTGTAGCGCTGACAATGGGGTCTGGCGGAGAATGTCACAAGGTGTGGAGTTGACAACTCGGTCTGGCGGTGGGATGTCACCAGGTGTAGAGCTGACAACGGGTTCTGGCTGGGTAATGTCACAAGGTGTGGAGCTGACAACTGGGTCTGGCCGTGGGATGTCACCAGGTGTAGAGCTGACAACGGGTTCTGGCGGGGGAATGTCACCAGGTGTAGAGCTGACAACGGGGTCTGGCGGGGGAATGTCACTAGGTATAGAGCTGACAACGGGGTCTGGCGGGGAATATCACCAGGTGTAGAGCTGACAACGGGGTCCAGTGGGGGATGTCACTAGTTGTATAGCTGACAATGGGGTCTGGCGGGGAATGTCACAAGGTGTAGAGCTGACAACTGAGTCTGGTGGTGCAATGTCACTAGGTGTATAGCTGACAACGGGGTGTGGTGGGGGATTGTCACCAGGTGTAGAGCTGACAACGCGGTCCAGTGGGGGATGTCACCAGGTGTAGAGCTGACAATGGGGTCTGGCGGGGAATGTCACAAGGTGTGGAGCTGACAACTGGGTCGGATGGGGGGATGTCACTAGGTGTAGAGCTGACAACGCGGTTTGGTGGGGGCTGGAGGGGTGGGGTGTCACCAGGTGTAAAGCTGACAATGGGGTCTGGTGGTGGAATGTCACCAGGTGGAGAGCTGACAGCGGGGTCTGGTGGTGGGATGTCACCAGGTGTAGAGTTGACAACGGGATCTGGTGGTGAGATGTCACCAGGTGTAGAGCTGACAATGGGGTCTGGTGGGGGGATGTCACCAGGTGTAGAGGTGACAACGGGGTCTGGTGGTGAGATGTCACCAGGTGTAGAGCTGACAATGGGGTCTAGTGGTGAGATGTTACCCGGTGTAGAGCTGACAGCGGGGTCTAGTGGTGAGATGTCACCAGGTGTAGAGCTGACAACGGGGTCTGGTGGTGGGATGTCACCGGGTGTAGCGCTGACAACAGGGTCTCGTGGGGGGATGTCACCAAGTGTAGAACTGATAGTGGGGTCTGGTGGGGGGATGTCACCTGGTGTAGAGCTGACAACGGGGTCTGGTAGGGGGATGTCACCAGGTGTAGAGCTGACAACGGGGTCTAGTGGGGGGATGTCACCTGGTGTAGAGCTGACAACAGGGTCTGTTGGGGGGAATGACACCAGGTGTAGAGCTGACAACGAGGTCTGGTGGGGGGGGGGGGGGGTGTCACCAGGTGTAGAGCTGACAACTGGGTCTGGCAGGGACCAGATAGAACCCCCTGCTGCCTCATCGCCTTGGCTGAGTCCAACAGATACCCCCTTATAGGCCTTATTATGCATCTTATTAATACCATATCAGAAGCCACCCCGCTTGACCTGAGGGGTTATGTGCAGGAATGCCGAGGCCTAACATCTTCTAGTTCCACCCTAGGTTGGACCCTAGAATGAGAATGAGAATATCTGTAGTCTGCACATCACTGTATAAGCAGTCCCGGCCCCCCGGCCAGCTTGGACATGCGGAGGATCAGTTTACAGTAGTTCTCCGATTACAGATCTTAACAACCATCTGGTGGTAATAAGCTGTAAACCCCAACAACTCCTGAGCTGTGAACCACTGACTTCTCTTAAAATATGAACCCCTACAACGCCTGAACCAGAGTACCACTGATACACCCTAAACAGTGAACCCCAACAACTTCTGATCAGTGAACCACTGACACCGCTAAACTGTGAACCCCAACAACTCATGAGCTATGAGCCACTGATACCCCCAAACTGTGAACATAACAAATCCTGAGCTGTGAACCACTAACACCACTAAAACTGTGAACCCCAACAACTCCTGTGCTGTGAACCACTGACACCCCTAAACTGTGAACCCTAACAACTCCTGTGCTGTGAACCACTGACACCCCTAAACTGTGAACACCAACAACTCCTGAGCTGTGAACCTCTGACTTCCCTTAAAATATAAACCCCAACAACGCCTGATCGGAAAACCACTGAAACCCCCTATACCGTGAACCCCCAAAACTTCTAACCAGTGAACCACTGATGCCCCCTAAGTGGTGAACCCCAATACCTTCTGACCAGTGAACCACAGACACCTTCTAAACTGTGAACCCCAACAACTTCTGTGCTGTGAACCACTGACACCCCTAAACTGTGAACCCCAACAACTCCTGAGCTGTGAACCACTGAGACCACTGAAACTGTGAACCCCAACAACTCCTGAGCTGTGAGCCACTCATACCCCGAAACTGTGAATCCCAACAACTCCTGAGCTGTGAACCACTGACACCCCCAAACTGTGCAACCCAACCATTTCTGTGCTGTGAACCACTGACACCCCTAAACTGTAAACCCCAACAACTACTCCTGAGCTGTGAACCACTGATACCCCCAAACTGTGAACCCCAACAACTCCTGAGCTGTGAACCACTGAGACCACTGACTTCCCTTAAAATATGAACCCCAATAAATTCTAAACTAGTGAATCACGGATACCTTCTAAACTGTGAACCCCAACAACTCCTGAGCTGTGTACCACTGACTTCCCTTAAAATACGAGCTCTGATAATGTCTGACTAGAGAACCACTGATACCTCCTAAACCTTGAACCCCAATAACATCTGACCAGTGAACCACTGACACTCCCTAAGCTAAGAACACCAACAACTCCTGACCTGTGAACCCCTGACACCGCTAAAATGTGAAACCCCACAACTCCTGAGCTGTGAACCACTGACACCCCCAAACTGTGAACCCCAACAACTCCTGTGCTGTGAACCACTGACACCCCTAAACTGTGAACCCCAACAACTTCTGTGCTGTGAACTACTGACACCACTGAACCTGTGAGCCCCAACAATTCCTGAGCTGTGAACCACTGACACCCCCAAGCTGTGAACCCCACCAACTTCTGAGCTGTGAATCACTGACACCACTGAAACTGTTAACCACAACAACTCCCAAGCTGTGAACCACTGACACCCCTAAACTGTGAACCCCAACAACTCCTGAGCTGTGAACCACTGACTCCCCTTAGAATACAAACCCCAGCAATGCCTGACCAGAGATCCACTGATACCACCTAAACCGTGAACCCCAATAACCTCTAAACCAGTGAATCACTGACACCCCCTAAACTGTGAACCATAACATTTTCTCAGCTATCAACAACCCTGAACTGTAAGCTTTGACAATTATCTAAGTTGAAAACCTCTGACACCCCTAAACTGTGAACCTCCAACAACTGCTGAGCAGTGAACCACTGACTCCCCTTAAAATATGAACCCCCAACAACACCTGACCAGAGAACCACTGATACCTTCAAACCGTGAACCCCAAAAACTTCTGACCAGTGAACCAAGGACACCCTCTAAACTGTGAACCCCAACAACTCCTGAGCTGTGAGCCACTGATACCCCCCAAACTGTGTACCCAAACAAATCCAGAGCTGTGAACCACTGACACCCGTAAACTGTGAACCACAACAACTCCTGAGTTGTGAACCCCAACTACTCCTCAGCTGTGAACCATTGACACCCCTAAACTGTGAACCCTAACAACTCCTGAGCTGTGAACCACTGATACCCCCAAACTGTGAACCCCATCAACTCCTGAGCTGTGCATCACTGACACCCCCAAACTGTGCACCCCTACAACTTCTGAGCTGTGAACCACTGACACCCATAAACTGTGAATCCCAACAACTCCTGAGCTGTGAACCACTGACACTACTGAAACTGTGAACCTCCAACAACTCCTGAGCAGTGAACCACTGACTCCCCTTAAAATATTAACCCCAACAACGGCTGACCAGAGAACCACTGATACCCTCTGAACCGTGAACCCCAATAACTTCTGGCTAGTAAACCACTGACACCCCAAAACTGTGAACCCCAACAACTCCTGAGCTGTGAACCACTGAAATCCCCAAACTGTGCACCCCATCAACTCCTGAGCTGTGAACCACTGACTCCCCTTAAAATACAAACCCCAACAATGCCTGACCAGAAAGCCACTGATACCACCTAAAGCGTGAACCCCAATAACTTCCAATCCAGTGAATCACTGACACCCCCTAAACTGTGAACCCCAACAACTCCTTAGCTGTGAACCACTGACACCCCTAAACTGTGAACCCTAACAACTCCTGAGCAGTGAACCACTGACTTCCCTTAAAATATGAACCCTCAACAACACCTGACCAGCGAACCACTGATACCCCTAAACCATGAACCCCAAAAACTTCTGACCAGTGAACAAAGAACACCCTCTAAACTGTGAACCCCAACTACTCCTGATCTGTGAACCACTTACATCACTGAAACTGTGAACCCCAACAACTGCTGAGCTGTGAGCCACTAATACCCTAAACTGGGATCTCCAACAACTCCAGAGCTGTGAATGAATGACACCCCTAAACTGTGAACCCCAACAACTCCTGAGCTGTGAACCACTGACTCCCCTTAAAATATGAACCCCCAACAACGCCTAACCAGAGAGCCACTGATACCACCTAAACCGTGAACCCCAATAACTTCTAAACCAGTGAATCGCGGATACCCTCTAAACTGTGAACCCCAACAACTCCTGAGCTGTTAACTCCAACATTTTCTCAGCTACCAACAACCCTGAACTGTAAACCTTGACAATTATCTAAATTGTGAACCTCTGACACCCCTAAACTGTGAACCTCCAACAACTCCTGAGCAGTGAACTAAGGAGACCCTCTAAACTGTGAACCCCAACAACTCCTTAGCTGTGAACCACTGACACCCCTAAACTGTGAACCCCAACAACTTCTGAGCTATGAGCCACTGGTAATCCTAAACTGTGAACCCCAACAACTCTTGAGCTGTGAACCACTTACACCACTGAAACTGTGAACCCCAACAACTGCTGAGCTGTGAACCACTTACACCACTGAAACTGTGAACCCCAACAACTGCTGAGCTGTGAACCACTGATACCCCTAAACTGTGAACCCCAACAACTCCTGAGCAGTAAACCACTGACTCCCCTTAAAATATGAACCCCCCAACAATGCCTGACCAGAGAACCACTGATACCCCTAAACCGTGAACCCCAAAAACTTCCTACCAGTGAACAAAGGACACCCTCTAAACAGTGAACCCCAACAACATCTTAGCTGTGAACCACTGGCACCCCTAAACTGTGAACCCCAACAAATTCCTAGTTGTGAACTACTGACACCTCGCAAACTGTAAACCCCAACAACTCCTGAGCTATGAGCCACTGATACCCCCAAACTGTGTACCCAAACAACTCCAGAGCTGTGAACCACTGACACCCCTAAACTGCAAACCCCAAGAACTCCTGAGCTGTGAACCACTGACACCCCTAAACTGTGAACCCCAACAGCTCCTGAGCTATGAACCCCAACTGCTCCTGAGCTGTGAACCACTGACACCACTGAAACTGTGAACCCCAACAACTCCTGAGCTGTGAGCCACTGATACCCCTACACTGTAAACCCCAACAACTCCTGACCAGTGAACTACTGACACCCCACAAACTGTGAACCACAATAACTCTTGAGCTGTGGACCACTAACACCCTCCAACCATGAACCCCAAAAACTGACTGTGAACCATGGAACCCCCTAAACTGTGAACCTCCACAACTCCTGAGCTGTGAACTACTGACACCCCTAATCTGTGAACCCCAGCAAAGCCTGGCAAAAGAACCACTGATACCCCTATACTGTGAACCACAATAACTTCTAAAACTTCTAACCAGTGAACCACGGGCACCCTCTAAACTGTGAACCCCAACAACTCCTGAACTGGGAATCACTGACACGAATACAATGAACCCCAAATACCCCTGAGCTGTGAACCACTGACATCCCCAAACTGTAAACCCCATCAACTCCTAAGCTGTGAGCCACTGACACCCCTAAACTGTGAACCCCCACCACTCCTAAGCTATGAGCCACTAATACTCCCAAACTGTGAACCCAAAAACTTCTGAGCTGTGAACCAGTGATACCCCCAAACTGTGAACCCCCAACAACTCCTGTGCTGTAAACAACTGATACCCCTGAACAGTGAACCCCAACGACTCTTGAGCTGTGAACCACTGACATCCCCAAACTGTAAACCCCATCAACTCCTGAGCTGTGAGCCACTGACACCCCTAAACTGTGAACCCCCACCACTCCTAAGCTATGAGCCACTAATACTCCCAAACTGTGAACCCAAAAACTTCTGAGCTGTGAACCAGTGATACACCCAAACTGTGAACCCCCAACAACTCCTGTGCTGTAAACAACTGATACCCCTGAACAGTGAACCCCAACAACTCTTGAGCTGTGAACCACTGACACCCCCAAACTGTGAACCCCAACAACTCCTGACCAGTGAACCACTGACACCCCCTAAATTGTGAACCCCACCACAACTCCTGACCAGTGAATCTCTGACTCCCCTAAACCGTGAACCCCCCATAACTCCTGAGCTGCGGACCACTGACACCCCCAAACTGTGAACCCCCAACAACTCCTGTGCTGTGAACCACTGACACCCCTAAACTGTGAACCCCAGCAACTCCTCAGCTGTGAACCACTGACACCCCTAAACTGTGAACCCCAGCAACTCCTGAGCTGTGAACCACTGACATCCTCTGATCTGAGAGTAAGTCTTGTAAGTCTTCTGATCCTTCTAGCACCGTGCCTGGATATTCCCCCATCTTATAGCTTTCCTGGCTCTGCTGCATCTGAGTTTCCATGTCTTGCCATCCATCATCTCAGTGGTATAAGGATGGCAGACGTCTCTAGCAGGTGTCACGTTGTGTTGGTGGGGTGCACTTACTAACTTGTGAGGACTTGCATGAGCTGAAGGCTGGAGCAGAGCCTCCTCCTCCTCGTCTGTCTCACTAAGTTGCAGATCGCACATGCGGTCAGTGATGGGCATTTACTGGGCATCATGTTCCCTGCTGATCAGCCGTACGAATCCACATAAGTAAAGCGGATTAATAATTCCTGCAGACATCAGTAAGTTACACGCTGGGCTTTTCCTGTCTCTGGAGCTGCCTGACATTGAGCTAACAAGTACAGAAGAAAGCACGAGAACTCCCACAGCCATCTTTACCCATCACCCAACCTCCTGCAAACCACCTCTACCCATCATCCAACTTCCCGCAACCACCTCTATCCAATCACCCACTTCCACAGCCATCTTTACCTATCACCCAACCTCCTGCAAACCACCTCTACCCTTTATCCTACCTCCCACAACCATCTCTACTATCACCCAAACTCCCACAGCCATCTCTACACTTCAAGGATTCCCAACGTCCCATCGCAGACCCCCACCTTCATGCTGTAACCTCTACCATCACTCAATCTCCCACAGCCATCTCTACCCTACAAGGATTCCTGACGTCCCACAAACAACTCTACTCTATAAGGATCCATAGATCTCCCGTAACCCCTTTTATACATCACCTGAACACCAACAACCACCTATACCCATTACCCAACATCCCACAGCCAGATCTTCCCCTCACAGATCCCCAACTTCATGCAGTCCCCTTCACCCTTTACCCAACCTTCCACAATCATATCTGCCTTAGAAGGATCACCAACCTCCATATATCCCACATAACCATGATGTCCACGGATCCCTCGTAATAGTGGTACGCTAGCCCCCATATCCATAATGCTACCACATTATAGATATATCCACAGTACCCCCGTATCAGTGATGTACAGTGGGTCACCATAAGTGTGATATCTACAGGACCCCCATAACTGTGATATCTGCAGGACCCCCATAACTGTGATATACACGGGACCTCGATAAGTTATACCCACAGGACCCCCATATTAGAGATTGTAGGACGTATGACGTATCTAAGCCTATAGTGTCCAGATAATCCAAGGTTCATTCGCTTCATCATTTATCACTTCTATGTCTGCATTCCTACAAAAATCCTCTACCCGCTGGCGACTCTGCTGCCCCGCCTCCTGTGTCGCTGTACCCCAACCGCGACTATATCTGCAGAGCGACAAACCCAGGATGACAGTCCTCGTACACATCTACAGCCAGCGGATTAGGGCAGATCTGTGGTGAATTCTCATGGGACGGGGGATCGAGCAGTGAGAATCCGCCATTGTTATCCACTAGTATCAGATGTTATCCATCCCTCCGGGGCCAGAAATACTGTGACAATCCCCGTCAGCTCACTGGAAATCCCTCATGTGTCCCTCATCGCCTGATTGCTCCGCAACGTAGAAAGCATGAAGACATCTGCCCCAGTGTGATTCTTATAACTCGAGTCATACTGCTATGACAAAATAATACCGCCACACACTGACTAATACCACTTTAATAATACCGCCATACACTGACTAATACCACTATATCTAATAATACCGCCATACACTGACTAATACCACTATACTCTTATCAAACCGCCACACACTGACTGATACCACTATACTCTAATAATACTGCCACACACTGACTAATACCAATATACTCTTATCAAACCGCCACACACTGACTGATACCACTATACTCTAATAATACTGCCACACATTAACTAATACCACTATACTGTAATACTACTGCAGCACACTGAATAATACAACTATACTCTAATAATACTGCCACACACTGACTAATACCACTTTAATAATACCGCCATACACTGACTAATACCACTATATCTAATAATACCGCCATACACTGACTAATACCACTATACTCTTATCAAACCGCCACACACTGACTGATACCACTATACTCTAATAATACTGCCACACACTGACTAATACCACTATACTCTTATCAAACCGCCACACACTGACTGATACCACTATACTCTAATAATACTGCCACACATTAACTAATACCACTATACTGTAATACTACTGCAGCACACTGAATAATACAACTATACTCTAATAATACTGCCACACACTGACTAATACCACTATACTCTAATCATACCACCACACTATAATAATACTACCACACAATGACTCATACCAATTTTACTCTAATAATACCGCCACACACTGACTAATACAACTATACTCTAATAATACTGCCACACATTGACTAATACCACTATACTGTAATAATACTGCAGCACACTGAATAATACAACTATACTCTAATAATACTGCCACACATTGACTAATACCACTATACTCTAATAATACTGCAGCACACTGAATAATACAACTATACTCTAATAATACCGCCACACACTGACTAATACAACTATACTCTAATAATAGTGCCACACATTGACTAATACCACTATACTCTAATAATACTGCAGCACACTGACTAATACAACTATACTCTAATAATACAACCACACACTAACTAATACCCCTATACTCTAATAATACTGCCACACATTGACTAATACCACTATACTCTAACAATACTGCAGCACACTGAATAATACAAGTATACTCTAATAATACTGCCACACACTGACTAATACAACTATACTCTAATAATACTGCCACACATTGACTAATACCACTATACTCTAATAATACTGTCACACATTGACTAATACCACTATACTCTAACAATACTGCAGCACACTGAATAATACAAGTATACTCTAATAATACTGCAGCAAACTGACTAATATAACTATACTCTAGTAATACTACCACACAATGACTAATACCACTATACTCTAATAATACTGCAGCACACTGACTAATACCACTATACTCTAATAATACAACCACACACTAACTAATACCCCTATACTCTAATAATACTGCCACAAACTGACTAATACAACTATACTCTAATAATACTGCCACACATTTACTAATACCACTATACTCTAACAATACTGCAGCACACTGAATAATACAAGTATACTCTAATAATACTGCCACACACTGACTAATACAACTATACTCTAATAATACTGCCACACATTGACTAATACCACTATACTCTAATAATACTGCAGCACACTGAATCATACAACTATACTCTAATAATACTGCCACACATTGACTAATACCACTATACTCTAATAATACTGCAGCACACTGAATAATACAACTATACTCTAATAATACTGCCACATATTGACTAATACCCCTATACTCTAATAATACTGCCACACACTGACGAATACAACTATACTCTAATACTACTGCCACACATTGACTAATACCACTATACTCTAATAATACTGCCACACACTGAAGAATACAACTATACTCTAATACTACTGCCACACATTGACTAATACCACTATACTCTAATAATACTGCAGCACACTGAATAATACAACTATACTCTAATAATACTGCCACACATTGACTAATACCACTATACTCTAATATTACTGCAGCACACTGACCAATACCACTATACTCTAATAATACTGCAGCACACTGACTAATACAACGATACTCTAATAATACAACCACACACTGACTAATACCCCTATACTCTAATAATACTGCAGCACACTGACTAATACCACTATACTCTAATAATACTGCAGCAAACTAAATAATACAACTATACTCTAATAATACTGCAGCACACTGACTGATACCACTATACTCAAATAATACTGCCACACAATGACTAATACCACTATACTCTAATAATACTGCAGCACACTGACTAATATAACTATACTCTAGTAATACTACCACACAATGACTAATACCACTATACTCTAATAATACTGCAGCACACTGACTAATAACACTATACTCTAATAATACTGCAGCACACTGACTAATACCACTATACTCTAATAATACTGCAGCACACTGAATAATACCACTATACTCTAATAATACAACCACACACTGACTAATACCCCTATACTCTAAAAATACTGCAGCACACTGACTAATACCACTATACTCTAATAATACTGCAGCACACTGAATAATACAACTATACTCTAATAATACAACCACACACTGACTGATACCACTATACTCAAATAATACTGCCACACACTGACTAATACCCCTATACTCTAATAATACTGCAGCACACTGCCTAATACCACTATACTCTAATAATACTGCAGCACACTGAATAATACCACTATACTCTAATAATACAACCACACACTGACTAATACCACTATACTCTAAAAATACTGCAGCACACTGACTAATACCACTATACTCTGATAATACTGCAGCACACTGAATAATACAACTATACACTAATAATACAACCACACACTGACTGATACCACTATACTCAAATAATACTGCCACACATTGACTAATACCATTATACTCTAATAATACTGCAGCACACTGAATAATACAACTATACTCTAATAATACAACCACACACTGACTGATACCACTATACTCAAATAATACTGCCACACATTGACTAATACCACTATACTCTAATAATACTGCAGCACACTGACTAATACCACTATACTCTAATAATACTGCAGCACACTGACTAATACCACTATACTCTAATAATACCGCCACACACTGACTAATACAACTATACTCTAATAATAGTGCCACACATTGACTAATACCACTATACTCTAATAATACTGCAGCACACTGACTAATACAACTATACTCTAATAATACAACCACACACTAACTAATACCCCTATACTCTAATAATACTGCCACACATTGACTAATACCACTATACTCTAACAATACTGCAGCACACTGAATAATACAAGTATACTCTAATAATACTGCCACACACTGACTAATACAACTATACTCTAATAATACTGCCACACATTGACTAATACCACTATACTCTAATAATACTGTCACACATTGACTAATACCACTATACTCTAACAATACTGCAGCACACTGAATAATACAAGTATACTCTAATAATACTGCAGCACACTGACTAATATAACTATACTCTAGTAATACTACCACACAATGACTAATACCACTATACTCTAATAATACTGCAGCACACTGACTAATACCACTATACTCTAATAATACAACCACACACTAACTAATACCCCTATACTCTAATAATACCGCCACAAACTGACTAATACAACCATACTCTAATAATACTGCCACACATTTACTAATACCACTATACTCTAACAATACTGCAGCACACTGAATAATACAAGTATACTCTAATAATACTGCCACACACTGACTAATACAACTATACTCTAATAATACTGCCACACATTGACTAATACCACTATACTCTAATAATACTGCAGCACACTGACTAATACAACTATACTCTAATAATACAACCACACACTGACTAATACCCCTATACTCTAATAATACTGCAGCACACTGACTAATACCACTATACTCTAATAATACTGCAGCACACTGAATAATACCACTATACTCTAATAATACAACCACACACTGACTAATACCCCTATACTCTAAAAATACTGCAGCACACTGACTAATACCACTATACTCTAATAATACTGCAGCACACTGAATAATACAACTATACTCTAATAATACAACCACACACTGACTGATACCACTATACTCAAATAATACTGCCACACACTGACTAATACCCCTATACTCTAATAATACTGCAGCACACTGCCTAATACCACTATACTCTAATAATACTGCAGCACACTGAATAATACCACTATACTCTAATAATACAACCACACACTGACTAATACCCCTATACTCTAAAAATACTGCAGCACACTGACTAATACCACTATACTCTGATAATACTGCAGCACACTGAATAATACAACTATACACTAATAATACAACCACACACTGACTGATACCACTATACTCAAATAATACTGCCACACATTGACTAATACCATTATACTCTAATAATACTGCAGCACACTGAATAATACAACTATACTCTAATAATACAACCACACACTGACTGATACCACTATACTCAAATAATACTGCCACACATTGACTAATACCACTATACTCTAATAATACTGCAGCACACTGACTAATACCACTATACTCTAATAATACTGCAGCACACTGACTAATACCACTATACTGTAATACTACTGCCACACATTGACTAATACCACTATACTCTAATCATACCACCACATTATGATAATATTACCACACATTGACTAATACCACTATATTTTAATAATACTGCAGCACACTGACTAATATAACTATACTCTAGTAATACTACCACACAATGACTAATACCACTATACTCTAATAATACTGCAGCACACTGACTAATACCACTATACTCTAATAATACTGCAGCACACTGACTAATACAACAATACTCTAATAATACAACCACACACTGACTAATACCCCTATACTCTAATAATACTGCAGCACACTGACTAATACCACTATACTCTAATCATACTGCCACATTATGATAATATTACCACACATTGCCTAATACCAAGATATTCTAATAATACTGCAGCACACTGAAGAATACAACTATACTCTAATACTACTGCCACACATTGACTAATACCACTATACTCTAATAATACTGCAGCACACTGAATAATACAACTATACTCTAATAATACTGCCACACATTGACTAATACCACTATACTCTAATAATACTGCAGCACACTGAATAATACAACTATACTCTAATAATACAACCACACACGAACTAATACCCCTATACTCTAATAATACCGCCACACACTGACTTATACAACTATACTCTAATAATACTGCCACACATTGACTAATACCACTATACTCTTATAATACTGCAGCACACTGAATAATACAAGTATACTCTAATAATACTGCCACACACTGAATAATACAACTATACTCTAGTAATACTGCCACACATTGACTAATACCACTATACTCTAATAATACTGCAGCACACTGAATAATACAACTATACTCTAATAATACTGCCACACATTGACGGATACCACTATACTCTAATAATACTGCCACACACTGACTAATACAACTATACTCTAATAATACTGCAACACATTGACTAATATCACTATGCTCTAATAATACTGCAGCACACTGAATAATACAAGTATAATCTAATAATACTGCCACACATTGACTAATACCACTATACTCTAACAATACTGCCACACATTGACGGATACCACTATACTCTAATAATACTGCCACACACTGACTAATACAACTATACTCTAATAATACTGCAACACATTGACTAATATCACTATGCTCTAATAATACTGCAGCACACTGAATAATACAAGTATAATCTAATAATACAACCACACACTGACTAATACCACTATACTCTAATAATACTGCAGCACACTGAATAATACAACTATACTCTAATAATACTGCCACACATTGACTAATACCACTATACTCTAATATTACTGCAGCACACTGACCAATACCACTGTACTCCAATAATACTGCAGCACACTGACTAATACAACTATACTCTAATAATACAACCACACACTGACTAATACCCCTATACTCTAATAATACTGCAGCACACTGATTAATACCACTATACTCTAATAATACTGCCGCACACTGACTAATATAACTATACTCTAGTAATACTACCACACAATGACTAATACCACTATACTCTAATAATACTGCAGCACACTGACTAATAACACTATACTCTAATAATACTGCAGCACACTGACTAATACAACTATACTCTAATAATACAACCACACACTGACTAATACCCCTATACTCTAATAATACTGCAGCACACTGACTAATACCACTATACTCTAATAATACTGCAGCACACTGAATAATTCAACTATACACTAATAATACAACCACACACTGACTGATACCACTATACTCAAATAATACTGCCACACATTGACTAATACCATTATACTCTAATAATACTGCAGCACACTGACTAATACCACTATACTTTAATAATACTGCAGCACACTGACTAATACCACTATACTCTAATAATACAACCACACACTGACTAATACCCCTATACTCTAAAAATACTGCAGCACACTGACTAATACCACTATACTCTAATAATACTGCAGCACACTGAATAATACAACTATACTCTAATAATACAACCACACACTGACTGATACCACTATACTCAAATAATACTGCCACACACTGACTAATACCCCTATACTCTAATAATACTGCAGCACACTGCCTAATACCACTATACTCTAATAATACTGCAGCACACTGAATAATACCACTATACTCTAATAATACAACCACACACTGACTAATACCCCTATACTCTAAAAATACTGCAGCACACTGACTAATACCACTATACTCTGATAATACTGCAGCACACTGAATAATACAACTATACACTAATAATACAACCACACACTGACTGATACCACTATACTCAAATAATACTGCCACACATTGACTAATACCATTATACTCTAATAATACTGCAGCACACTGAATAATACAACTATACTCTAATAATACAACCACACACTGACTGATACCACTATACTCAAATAATACTGCCACACATTGACTAATACCACTATACTCTAATAATACTGCAGCACACTGACTAATACCACTATACTCTAATAATACTGCAGCACACTGACTAATACCACTATACTGTAATACTACTGCCACACATTGACTAATACCACTATACTCTAATCATACCACCACATTATGATAATATTACCACACATTGACTAATACCACTATATTTTAATAATACTGCAGCACACTGACTAATATAACTATACTCTAGTAATACTACCACACAATGACTAATACCACTATACTCTAATAATACTGCAGCACACTGACTAATACCACTATACTCTAATAATACTGCAGCACACTGACTAATACAACAATACTCTAATAATACAACCACACACTGACTAATACCCCTATACTCTAATAATACTGCAGCACACTGACTAATACCACTATACTCTAATCATACTGCCACATTATGATAATATTACCACACATTGCCTAATACCAAGATATTCTAATAATGCTGCAGCACACTGAAGAATACAACTATACTCTAATACTACTGCCACACATTGACTAATACCACTATACTCTAATAATACTGCAGCACACTGAATAATACAACTATACTCTAATAATACTGCCACACATTGACTAATACCACTATACTCTAATAATACTGCAGCACACTGAATAATACAACTATACTCTAATAATACAACCACACACGAACTAATACCCCTATACTCTAATAATACCGCCACACACTGACTTATACAACTATACTCTAATAATACTGCCACACATTGACTAATACCACTATACTCTTATAATACTGCAGCACACTGAATAATACAAGTATACTCTAATAATACTGCCACACACTGAATAATACAACTATACTCTAGTAATACTGCCACACATTGACTAATACCACTATACTCTAATAATACTGCAGCACACTGAATAATACAACTATACTCTAATAATACTGCCACACATTGACGGATACCACTATACTCTAATAATACTGCCACACACTGACTAATACAACTATACTCTAATAATACTGCAACACATTGACTAATATCACTATGCTCTAATAATACTGCAGCACACTGAATAATACAAGTATAATCTAATAATACTGCCACACATTGACTAATACCACTATACTCTAACAATACTGCCACACATTGACGGATACCACTATACTCTAATAATACTGCCACACACTGACTAATACAACTATACTCTAATAATACTGCAACACATTGACTAATATCACTATGCTCTAATAATACTGCAGCACACTGAATAATACAAGTATAATCTAATAATACAACCACACACTGACTAATACCACTATACTCTAATAATACTGCAGCACACTGAATAATACAACTATACTCTAATAATACTGCCACACATTGACTAATACCACTATACTCTAATATTACTGCAGCACACTGACCAATACCACTGTACTCCAATAATACTGCAGCACACTGACTAATACAACTATACTCTAATAATACAACCACACACTGACTAATACCCCTATACTCTAATAATACTGCAGCACACTGATTAATACCACTATACTCTAATAATACTGCCGCACACTGACTAATATAACTATGCTCTAGTAATACTACCACACAATGACTAATACCACTATACTCTAATAATACTGCAGCACACTGACTAATAACACTATACTCTAATAATACTGCAGCACACTGACTAATACAACTATACTCTAATAATACAACCACACACTGACTAATACCCCTATACTCTAATAATACTGCAGCACACTGACTAATACCACTATACTCTAATAATACTGCAGCACACTGAATAATTCAACTATACACTAATAATACAACCACACACTGACTGATACCACTATACTCAAATAATACTGCCACACATTGACTAATACCATTATACTCTAATAATACTGCAGCACACTGACTAATACCACTATACTTTAATAATACTGCAGCACACTGACTAATACCACTATACTCTAATAATACAACCACACACTGACTAATACCCCTATACTCTAAAAATACTGCAGCACACTGACTAATACCACTATACTCTAATAATACTGCAGCACACTGAATAATACAACTATACTCTAATAATACAACCACACACTGACTGATACCACTATACTCAAATAATACTGCCACACATTGACTAATACCACTATACTCTAATAATACTGCAGCACACTGACTAATACCACTATACTCTAATAATACTGCAGCACACTGACTAATACCACTATACTCTAATCATACCACCACATTATGATAATATTACCTCACATTGACTAATACCACTATATTTTAATAATACTGCAGCACACTGACTAATATAACTATACTCTAGTAATACTACCACACAATGACTAATACCACTATACTCTAATAATACTGCAGCACACTGACTAATACCACTATACTCTAATAATACTGCAGCACACTGACTAATACAACAATACTCTAATAATACTGCCACACACTGACTAATACCCCTATACTCTAATAATACTGCAGCACACTGACTAATACCACTATACTCTAATCATACCGCCACATTATGATAATATTACCACACATTGCCTAATACCACTATATTCTAATAATACTGCAGCACACTGACTAATATAACTATACTCTAATAATACTACCACACAATGACTAATACCACTATACTCTAATAATACTGCAGCACACTGACTAATATAACTATACTCTAATAATACTACCACACAATGACTAATACCACTATACTCTAATAATACTGCAGCACACTGACTAATACCACTATACTCTAATAATACTGCAGCACACTGACTAATACAACTATACTCTAATCATACCGCCACATTATGATAATATTACCACACATAGACTAATACCACTATACTCTAATAATACTGCAGCACACTGACTAATACAACTATACTCTAATAATACTGCAGCACACTGACTAATACCACTATACTCTAATAATACTGCCACACACTGACTTATACAACTATGCTCTAATAATACTGCAACACTCTGACTAATACCACTATACTCTAATAATACTGCAGCACACTGAATAATACAAGTATACACTAATAATACTGCCACACACTGACTAATACAACTATACTCTAATAATACTGCCACACACTGACTAATGCCACTATACTCTAATAATACTGCAGCACACTGACTAATACAATTATACTCTAATAATACTGCCACACACTGACTAATGCCACTATACTCTAATAAAACTGCCACACACTGACTAATGCCACTATACTCTAAAAATACTGCAGCACACTGACTAATACAACTATGCTCTAATAATACTACCACACACTGACTAATACCAATATACTCTAATAATACTGCAGCACACTGACTAATACAATTATACTCTAATAATACTGCTAAACACAGACTAATACTACTATACTCTAATAATACTGCCACACATTGATTATTATCACTATACTCTAATAATACTGCAGCATACTGACTAATAGAACTAAATTCTAATTATACCGCCACACTATAATAATACTACCACACATTTAGTAATACCACTATAGTCTAATACTACTGCCACACATTGACTAATACAACTATACTCTAATAATACTGCAGCACACTGACTAATACCACTATACTCTAATACTACTGCCACACATTGACTAATACTACTATACTCTAATAATACTGCAGCACACTGACTAATACAACTATACTCTGATAATACTGCCACACACTGACTAATACCACTATACTCTAATCATACCGCCACACTATAGTAATACTACCACACATTGACTAATACCACTATATTCTAATAATACTGCAGCACACTGACTAATACCACTATACTGTAATAATACTAACACACATTGACTAATACAACTATACTCTAATAATACTGCAGCACACTGACAAATACCACTATACTCAAAAAATACTGCCACACATTGACTAATACCACTATACTCTAATAATACTGCAGCACACTGACTAATACCACTATACTCTAATAATACTACCATACACTGACTAATACAACTATACTCTAATCATACCGCCACATTATCATAATATTACCACACATTGACTAATACCACTATACTCTAATAATACTGCAGCACACTGACTAATACAACTATACTCTAATAATACTGCAGCACACTGACTAATACAACTATACTCTAATAATACTGCAGCACACTGACTAATACCACTATACTGTAATACTACTGCCACACATTGACTAATACTACTATACTCTAATAATACTGCAGCACGCTGACTAATACAACTATGCTCTAATAATACAACCACACACTGACTAATACCAATATACTCTAATAATAATGCAGCACACTGACTAATACAATTATACTCTAATAATACTGCTAAACACAGACTAATACTACTATACTCTAATAATACTGCCACACATTGATTATTATCACTATACTCTAATAATACTGCAGCATACTGACTAATAGAACTAAATTCTAATTATACCGCCACACTATAATAATACTACCACACATTTACTAATACCACTATACTCTAATACTACTGCCACACATTGACTAATACAACTATACTCTAATAATACTGCAGCACACTGACTAATACCACTATACTGTAATACTACTGCCACACATTGACTAATACTACTATACTCTAATAATACTGCAGCACACTGACTAATACAACTATACTCTGATAATACTGCCACACACTGACTAATACCACTATACTCTAATCATACCGCCACACTATAGTAATACTACCACACATTGACTAATACCACTATACTCTAATAATACTGCAGCACACTGACTAATACAACTATACTCTAATAATACTGCAGCACACTGACAAATACAACTATACTCTAATAATACTGCAGCACACTGACTAATACAACTATACTCTGATAATACTGCCACACACTGACTAATACCACTATACTCTAATCATACCGCCACACTATAGTAATACTACCACACATTGACTAATACCACTATACTCTAATAATACTGCAGCACACTGACTAATACCACTATACTGTAATAATACTGCCACACATTGACTAATACAACTATACTCTAATAATACTGCAGCACACTGACAAATACCACTATACTCAAATAATACTGCCACACATTGACTAATACCACTATACTCTAATAATACTGCAGCACACTGACTAATACCACTATACTCTAATAATACTACCACACACTGACTAATACAACTATACTCTAATCATACCGCCACATTATGATAATATTACCACACATTGACTAATACCACTATACTCTAATAATACTGCAGCACACTGACTAATACAACTATACTCTAATAATACTGCAGCACACTGACAAATACAACTATACTCTAATAATACTGCAGCACACTGACTAATACCACTATACTGTAATACTACTGCCACACATTGACTAATACTACTATACTCTAATAATACTGCAGCACACTGACTAATACAACTATACTCTAATAATACTGCCAAACACTGACTAATACCACTATACTCTAATCATACCGCCACACTATAGTAATACTACCACACATTGACTAATACCACTATATTCTAATAATACTGCAGCACACTGACTAATACCACTATACTGTAATAATACTGCCACACATTGACTAATACAACTATACTCTAATAATACTGCAGCACACTGACTAATACCACTATACTCTAATAATACTACAACACACTGACTAATACCACTATACTCTAATAATACTGCAGCACACTGACTAATACAACTATACTCTAATCATACCGCCACATTATGATAATATTACCACACATTGACTAATACCCCTATATTCTAATAATACTGCAGCACACTAACTAACACAACTATACTCTAATAATACTACCACACAATGACTAATACCACTATACTCTAATAATACTGCAACACTCTGACTAATACCACTATACTGTAATAATACTGCCACACATTGAGTAGTTCCACTATACTCTAATAATACTGCAGCACACTGACTAATACCACTATACTCTAATAATACTGCCACACATTGACTAATACCAGTATACTCTAATAAAACTGCAGCACACTGACTCATACCACTATACTCTAATAATACTGCCACACATTGACTAATACCACGATACTAATAATACTGCAGCACACTAACTAATATAACTATACTCTAATAATACTGCCACACACTGACTAATACCACTATACTCTAATAATACTGCCACACACTGACTAATGCTACTATACTCTAAAAATACTGCAGCACAATGACTAATACAACTATACTCTAATAATACTGCAGCACACTGACTAATACAACTATACTCTAATAATACTGCCACACACTGACTAATGCCACTATACTCTAAAAATACTGCAGCACACTGACTAATACCACTATACTCTAATAATACTGCCACACACTGACTAATGCCACTATACTCTAATAATACTGCCACAAATTGACTAATACAACTATACTCTAATAATACTGCAGCACACTGACGAATACAATTATACTCTAATAATACTGCTGCACACTGACTAATACCACTATACTCTAATAATACTGCAGCACACTGACTAATACCACTATACTGTAATACTACTGCCACACATTGATTAATATCACTATACTCTAATAATACTGCAGCACACTGACTAATACAACTACATTCTAATCATACCGCCTCACTATAATAATACTACCACACATTTACTAATACCACTATACTCTATTAATACTACCACACACTGACTAATACCACTATACTCTAATAATACTGCAGCACACTAACTAATACAACTATACTCTAATAATACTGCCACACACTGACTAATACCACTATACTGTAATAATACTGCCACACATTGAATAATACCCCTATACTCTAAAAATACTGCAGCACACTGACTAATACAACTATACTCTAATCATACCGCCACATTATGATAATATTGCCACCCATTGACTAATACCACTATATTCTAATAATACTGCAGCACACTGACTAATATAACTATACTATAATAATACTGCCACACAATGACTAATACCACTATACTCTAATAATACTGCAGCACACTGACTAATACAGCTATGCTCTAATAATACTGCCACACACTGCTAATACCACTATACTCTAATAATACTGCCACAGATTGACTAATACCACTATACTCTAATAATACTGCCACACATTGATTAATATCACTATACTCTAATAATACTGCAGCACACTGACTAATGCAACTACATTCTAATCATCCCGCCACACTATTATAATACTACCATACATTTACTAATACCACTATACTCTAATAATACTGCAGCACACTAACTAATACAACTATACTCTAATAATACTGCAGCACACTGACTAATACCACTATACTCTAATAATACTGTCACACATTGACTAATACCCCTATACTCTAATAATACTGCAGCAGACTGACTAATACCACTATACTGTAATAATACTGCCACACATTGACTAATACTACTATACTCTAATAATACTGCAGCACACTGACTAATACAACTATACTCTGATAATACTGCCACACACTGAATAATACCACTATACTCTAATAATACTGCAGCACACTAACTAATACAACTATACTCTAATAATACTGCAGCACACTGACTAATACCCCTATACTCTAATAATACTGCAACAGACTGACTAATACCACTATACTCTAATAATACTGCAGCACACTGACTAATACAAGTATACTCTAATAATACTGCAGCACACTGACTAATACCACTATACTCTAATAATACTGCCACACATTGACTAATACCACTATACTCTGATAATACTGCCACACACTGAATAATACCACTATACTCATTAATACTGCCACACACTGATTAGTACCACTATACTCTAATAATACTGCAGCACACTGACTAATACCACTATACTGTAATAATACTGCCACACATTGACTAATACCCCTATACTCTAATAATACTGCAGCACACTGACTAATGCCACTATACTCCTATAATACTGCCACACATTGACTAATACCACTATACTCTAATAATACTGCAGCACACTTACTAATACCACTGTACTCTAATAATACTGCCACACATTGACTAATACCAGTATACTCTAATAATACTGCAGCACACTGACTAATACCACTATACTCTAATGATACTGCCACACATTGACTAATACCACTATACTGTAATAATACTGCAGCGCACTGAATAATACAAGTATACTCTAATAATACTGCCACACATTGACTAATACCACTATACTCTAATAATACTGCAGCACACTGACTAATACCACTATACTTTAATAATACTGCAGCACACTGACTAATACCACTATTCTGTAATAATACTGCCACACATTGATTAATATCACTATACTCTAATAATACTGCAGCACACTGACTAAAACAACTACATTCTAATCATACCGCCACACTATAATAATACTACCACACATTTACTAATACCACTATACTCTAATAATACTGCAGCACACTTACTAATACCACTATACTCTAATAATACTGCAGCACACTTACTAATACCACTGTACTCTAATAATACTGCCACACATTGACTAATACCAGTATACTCTAATAATACTGCAGCACACTAACTAATACAACTATACTCTAATAATACTGCCACACACTGGCTAATACCCCTATACTCTAAAAATACTGCAGCACACTGACTAATACCACTATACTGTAATAATACTGCCACACATTGACTAATACTACTATACTCTAATAATACTGCAGCACACTGACTAATAGCACTATACTCTAATAATACTGCCACACACTGAATAATACCACTATACTCTAATAATACTGCCACACACTGACAAATACCACTATACTCTAATAATACTGCAGCACACTGACTAATACCACTATACTCAAATAATACTGCCACACATTGACTAATAGCACTATACTCTAATAATACTGCAGCACACTGACTAATACCACTATACTCTAATAATACTGCCACACATTGACTAATACCACTATACTCTAATAATACTGCCACACATTGACTAATACCACTATACTCTAATAATACTGCAGCACACCAACTATTACAACTATACTCTAATAATACTGCAACACTCTGACTAATACCACTATACTCTAATAATACTGCCACACATTGACTAATATCACTATACTCTAATAATACTGCAGCACACTAAATAATACCACTATACTCTGATAATACTGCCACACACTGAATAATACCACTATACTCTAATAATACTGCCACACACTGACTAATACCACTATACTCTAATAATACTGCAGCACACTGAATAATACCACTATACTCTAATAATACTACCACACACTGACTAATACCACTATACTCTAATAATACTGCCACACACTGCCTAATACCACTATACTCAAATAATACTGCCACACACTGACTAATACCCCTATACTCTAATAATACAGCAGCACACTGACTAATACCACTATACTGTAATAATACTGCCACACATTGACTAATACTACTATACTCTAATAATACTGCAGCACACTGACTAATACAACTATACTCTAATCATACCGCCACACCATAGTAATACTACCACACATTGACTAATACCACTATATTCTTATAATACTGCAGCACACTGACTAATATAACTATACTCTAATAATACTGCCACACAATGACTAATACCACTATACTCTAATAATACTGCCACACACTGACTAATACCACTATACTCTAATCATGCCGCCACATTATAATAAAACTATCACACATTGACTAATACCCCTATATTCTAATAATACTGCAGCACACTGACTAATTCAACTATACTCTAATAATACTACCACACACTGACTAATACCACTATACTGTAATGATACTGCAGCACACTGACTAATACCACTATACTCTAATAATACTGCAGCACACTTACTAATACCACTGTACTCTAATAATACTGCCACACATTGACTAATACCAGTATACTCTAATAATACTGCAGCACACTGACTAATACCACTATACTCTAATGATACTGCCACACATTGACTAATACCACTATACTGTAATAATACTGCAACACACTGATTAATACAAGTATACTCTAATAATACTGCCACACATTGACTAATACCAGTATACTTTAATAATACTGCAGCACACTGACTAATACCACTATTCTGTAATAATACTGCCACACATTGATTAATATCACTATACTCTAATAATACTGCAGCACACTGACTAAAACAACTACATTCTAATCATACCGCCACACTATAATAATACTACCACACATTTAGTAATACCACTATACTCTAATAATACTGCAGCACACTAACTAATACAACTATACTCTAATAATACTGCAACACATTGACTAATATCACTATGCTCTAATAATACTGCAGCACACTGAATAATACAAGTATAATCTAATAATACAACCACACACTGACTAATACCACTATACTCTAATAATACTGCAGCACACTGAATAATACAACTATACTCTAATAATACTGCCACACATTGACTAATACCACTATACTCTAATATTACTGCAGCACACTGACCAATACCACTGTACTCCAATAATACTGCAGCACACTGACTAATACAACTATACTCTAATAATACAACCACACACTGACTAATACCCCTATACTCTAATAATACTGCAGCACACTGATTAATACCACTATACTCTAATAATACTGCCGCACACTGACTAATATAACTATACTCTAGTAATACTACCACACAATGACTAATACCACTATACTCTAATAATACTGCAGCACACTGACTAATAACACTATACTCTAATAATACTGCAGCACACTGACTAATACAACTATACTCTAATAATACAACCACACACTGACTAATACCCCTATACTCTAATAATACTGCAGCACACTGACTAATACCACTATACTCTAATAATACTGCAGCACACTGAATAATTCAACTATACACTAATAATACAACCACACACTGACTGATACCACTATACTCAAATAATACTGCCACACATTGACTAATACCATTATACTCTAATAATACTGCAGCACACTGACTAATACCACTATACTTTAATAATACTGCAGCACACTGACTAATACCACTATACTCTAATAATACAACCACACACTGACTAATACCCCTATACTCTAAAAATACTGCAGCACACTGACTAATACCACTATACTCTAATAATACTGCAGCACACTGAATAATACAACTATACTCTAATAATACAACCACACACTGACTGATACCACTATACTCAAATAATACTGCCACACACTGACTAATACCCCTATACTCTAATAATACTGCAGCACACTGCCTAATACCACTATACTCTAATAATACTGCAGCACACTGAATAATACCACTATACTCTAATAATACAACCACACACTGACTAATACCCCTATACTCTAAAAATACTGCAGCACACTGACTAATACCACTATACTCTGATAATACTGCAGCACACTGAATAATACAACTATACACTAATAATACAACCACACACTGACTGATACCACTATACTCAAATAATACTGCCACACATTGACTAATACCATTATACTCTAATAATACTGCAGCACACTGAATAATACAACTATACTCTAATAATACAACCACACACTGACTGATACCACTATACTCAAATAATACTGCCACACATTGACTAATACCACTATACTCTAATAATACTGCAGCACACTGACTAATACCACTATACTCTAATAATACTGCAGCACACTGACTAATACCACTATACTGTAATACTACTGCCACACATTGACTAATACCACTATACTCTAATCATACCACCACATTATGATAATATTACCACACATTGACTAATACCACTATATTTTAATAATACTGCAGCACACTGACTAATATAACTATACTCTAGTAATACTACCACACAATGACTAATACCACTATACTCTAATAATACTGCAGCACACTGACTAATACCACTATACTCTAATAATACTGCAGCACACTGACTAATACAACAATACTCTAATAATACAACCACACACTGACTAATACCCCTATACTCTAATAATACTGCAGCACACTGACTAATACCACTATACTCTAATCATACTGCCACATTATGATAATATTACCACACATTGCCTAATACCAAGATATTCTAATAATACTGCAGCACACTGAAGAATACAACTATACTCTAATACTACTGCCACACATTGACTAATACCACTATACTCTAATAATACTGCAGCACACTGAATAATACAACTATACTCTAATAATACTGCCACACATTGACTAATACCACTATACTCTAATAATACTGCAGCACACTGAATAATACAACTATACTCTAATAATACAACCACACACGAACTAATACCCCTATACTCTAATAATACCGCCACACACTGACTTATACAACTATACTCTAATAATACTGCCACACATTGACTAATACCACTATACTCTTATAATACTGCAGCACACTGAATAATACAAGAATACTCTAATAATACTGCCACACACTGAATAATACAACTATACTCTAGTAATACTGCCACACATTGACTAATACCACTATACTCTAATAATACTGCAGCACACTGAATAATACAACTATACTCTAATAATACTGCCACACATTGACGGATACCACTATACTCTAATAATACTGCCACACACTGACTAATACAACTATACTCTAATAATACTGCAACACATTGACTAATATCACTATGCTCTAATAATACTGCAGCACACTGAATAATACAAGTATAATCTAATAATACTGCCACACATTGACTAATACCACTATACTCTAACAATACTGCCACACATTGACGGATACCACTATACTCTAATAATACTGCCACACACTGACTAATACAACTATACTCTAATAATACTGCAACACATTGACTAATATCACTATGCTCTAATAATACTGCAGCACACTGAATAATACAAGTATAATCTAATAATACAACCACACACTGACTAATACCACTATACTCTAATAATACTGCAGCACACTGAATAATACAACTATACTCTAATAATACTGCCACACATTGACTAATACCACTATACTCTAATAATACTGCAGCACACTGACCAATACCACTGTACTCCAATAATACTGCAGCACACTGACTAATACAACTATACTCTAATAATACAACCACACACTGACTAATACCCCTATACTCTAATAATACTGCAGCACACTGATTAATACCACTATACTCTAATAATACTGCCGCACACTGACTAATATAACTATACTCTAGTAATACTACCACACAATGACTAATACCACTATACTCTAATAATACTGCAGCACACTGACTAATAACACTATACTCTAATAATACTGCAGCACACTGACTAATACAACTATACTCTAATAATACAACCACACACTGACTAATACCCCTATACTCTAATAATACTGCAGCACACTGACTAATACCACTATACTCTAATAATACTGCAGCACACTGAATAATTCAACTATACACTAATAATACAACCACACACTGACTGATACCACTATACTCAAATAATACTGCCACACATTGACTAATACCATTATACTCTAATAATACTGCAGCACACTGACTAATACCACTATACTTTAATAATACTGCAGCACACTGACTAATACCACTATACTCTAATAATACAACCACACACTGACTAATACCCCTATACTCTAAAAATACTGCAGCACACTGACTAATACCACTATACTCTAATAATACTGCAGCACACTGAATAATACAACTATACTCTAATAATACAACCACACACTGACTGATACCACTATACTCAAATAATACTGCCACACATTGACTAATACCACTATACTCTAATAATACTGCAGCACACTGACTAATACCACTATACTCTAATAATACTGCAGCACACTGACTAATACCACTATACTCTAATCATACCACCACATTATGATAATATTACCTCACATTGACTAATACCACTATATTTTAATAATACTGCAGCACACTGACTAATATAACTATACTCTAGTAATACTACCACACAATGACTAATACCACTATACTCTAATAATACTGCAGCACACTGACTAATACCACTATACTCTAATAATACTGCAGCACACTGACTAATACAACAATACTCTAATAATACTGCCACACACTGACTAATACCCCTATACTCTAATAATACTGCAGCACACTGACTAATACCACTATACTCTAATCATACCGCCACATTATGATAATATTACCACACATTGCCTAATACCACTATATTCTAATAATACTGCAGCACACTGACTAATATAACTATACTCTAATAATACTACCACACAATGACTAATACCACTATACTCTAATAATACTGCAGCACACTGACTAATATAACTATACTCTAATAATACTACCACACAATGACTAATACCACTATACTCTAATAATACTGCAGCACACTGACTAATACCACTATACTCTAATAATACTGCAGCACACTGACTAATACAACTATACTCTAATCATACCGCCACATTATGATAATATTACCACACATAGACTAATACCACTATACTCTAATAATACTGCAGCACACTGACTAATACAACTATACTCTAATAATACTGCAGCACACTGACTAATACCACTATACTCTAATAATACTGCCACACACTGACTTATACAACTATGCTCTAATAATACTGCAACACTCTGACTAATACCACTATACTCTAATAATACTGCAGCACACTGAATAATACAAGTATACACTAATAATACTGCCACACACTGACTAATACAACTATACTCTAATAATACTGCCACACACTGACTAATGCCACTATACTCTAATAATACTGCAGCACACTGACTAATACAATTATACTCTAATAATACTGCCACACACTGACTAATGCCACTATACTCTAATAAAACTGCCACACACTGACTAATGCCACTATACTCTAAAAATACTGCAGCACACTGACTAATACAACTATGCTCTAATAATACTACCACACACTGACTAATACCAATATACTCTAATAATACTGCAGCACACTGACTAATACAATTATACTCTAATAATACTGCTAAACACAGACTAATACTACTATACTCTAATAATACTGCCACACATTGATTATTATCACTATACTCTAATAATACTGCAGCATACTGACTAATAGAACTAAATTCTAATTATACCGCCACACTATAATAATACTACCACACATTTAGTAATACCACTATAGTCTAATACTACTGCCACACATTGACTAATACAACTATACTCTAATAATACTGCAGCACACTGACTAATACCACTATACTCTAATACTACTGCCACACATTGACTAATACTACTATACTCTAATAATACTGCAGCACACTGACTAATACAACTATACTCTGATAATACTGCCACACACTGACTAATACCACTATACTCTAATCATACCGCCACACTATAGTAATACTACCACACATTGACTAATACCACTATATTCTAATAATACTGCAGCACACTGACTAATACCACTATACTGTAATAATACTAACACACATTGACTAATACAACTATACTCTAATAATACTGCAGCACACTGACAAATACCACTATACTCAAAAAATACTGCCACACATTGACTAATACCACTATACTCTAATAATACTGCAGCACACTGACTAATACCACTATACTCTAATAATACTACCATACACTGACTAATACAACTATACTCTAATCATACCGCCACATTATCATAATATTACCACACATTGACTAATACCACTATACTCTAATAATACTGCAGCACACTGACTAATACAACTATACTCTAATAATACTGCAGCACACTGACTAATACAACTATACTCTAATAATACTGCAGCACACTGACTAATACCACTATACTGTAATACTACTGCCACACATTGACTAATACTACTATACTCTAATAATACTGCAGCACACTGACTAATACAACTATGCTCTAATAATACAACCACACACTGACTAATACCAATATACTCTAATAATAATGCAGCACACTGACTAATACAATTATACTCTAATAATACTGCTAAACACAGACTAATACTACTATACTCTAATAATACTGCCACACATTGATTATTATCACTATACTCTAATAATACTGCAGCATACTGACTAATAGAACTAAATTCTAATTATACCGCCACACTATAATAATACTACCACACATTTACTAATACCACTATACTCTAATACTACTGCCACACATTGACTAATACAACTATACTCTAATAATACTGCAGCACACTGACTAATACCACTATACTGTAATACTACTGCCACACATTGACTAATACTACTATACTCTAATAATACTGCAGCACACTGACTAATACAACTATACTCTGATAATACTGCCACACACTGACTAATACCACTATACTCTAATCATACCGCCACACTATAGTAATACTACCACACATTGACTAATACCACTATACTCTAATAATACTGCAGCACACTGACTAATACAACTATACTCTAATAATACTGCAGCACACTGACAAATACAACTATACTCTAATAATACTGCAGCACACTGACTAATACAACTATACTCTGATAATACTGCCACACACTGACTAATACCACTATACTCTAATCATACCGCCACACTATAGTAATACTACCACACATTGACTAATACCACTATACTCTAATAATACTGCAGCACACTGACTAATACCACTATACTGTAATAATACTGCCACACATTGACTAATACAACTATACTCTAATAATACTGCAGCACACTGACAAATACCACTATACTCAAATAATACTGCCACACATTGACTAATACCACTATACTCTAATAATACTGCAGCACACTGACTAATACCACTATACTCTAATAATACTACCACACACTGACTAATACAACTATACTCTAATCATACCGCCACATTATGATAATATTACCACACATTGACTAATACCACTATACTCTAATAATACTGCAGCACACTGACTAATACAACTATACTCTAATAATACTGCAGCACACTGACAAATACAACTATACTCTAATAATACTGCAGCACACTGACTAATACCACTATACTGTAATACTACTGCCACACATTGACTAATACTACTATACTCTAATAATACTGCAGCACACTGACTAATACAACTATACTCTAATAATACTGCCAAACACTGACTAATACCACTATACTCTAATCATACCGCCACACTATAGTAATACTACCACACATTGACTAATACCACTATATTCTAATAATACTGCAGCACACTGACTAATACCACTATACTGTAATAATACTGCCACACATTGACTAATACAACTATACTCTAATAATACTGCAGCACACTGACTAATACCACTATACTCTAATAATACTACAACACACTGACTAATACCACTATACTCTAATAATACTGCAGCACACTGACTAATACAACTATACTCTAATCATACCGCCACATTATGATAATATTACCACACATTGACTAATACCCCTATATTCTAATAATACTGCAGCACACTAACTAACACAACTATACTCTAATAATACTACCACACAATGACTAATACCACTATACTCTAATAATACTGCAACACTCTGACTAATACCACTATACTGTAATAATACTGCCACACATTGAGTAGTTCCACTATACTCTAATAATACTGCAGCACACTGACTAATACCACTATACTCTAATAATACTGCCACACATTGACTAATACCAGTATACTCTAATAAAACTGCAGCACACTGACTCATACCACTATACTCTAATAATACTGCCACACATTGACTAATATCACGATACTAATAATACTGCAGCACACTAACTAATATAACTATACTCTAATAATACTGCCACACACTGACTAATACCACTATACTCTAATAATACTGCCACACACTGACTAATGCTACTATACTCTAAAAATACTGCAGCACAATGACTAATACAACTATACTCTAATAATACTGCAGCACACTGACTAATACAACTATACTCTAATAATACTGCCACACACTGACTAATGCCACTATACTCTAAAAATACTGCAGCACACTGACTAATACCACTATACTCTAATAATACTGCCACACACTGACTAATGCCACTATACTCTAATAATACTGCCACAAATTGACTAATACAACTATACTCTAATAATACTGCAGCACACTGACGAATACAATTATACTCTAATAATACTGCTGCACACTGACTAATACCACTATACTCTAATAATACTGCAGCACACTGACTAATACCACTATACTGTAATACTACTGCCACACATTGATTAATATCACTATACTCTAATAATACTGCAGCACACTGACTAATACAACTACATTCTAATCATACCGCCTCACTATAATAATACTACCACACATTTACTAATACCACTATACTCTATTAATACTACCACACACTGACTAATACCACTATACTCTAATAATACTGCAGCACACTAACTAATACAACTATACTCTAATAATACTGCCACACACTGACTAATACCACTATACTGTAATAATACTGCCACACATTGAATAATACCCCTATACTCTAAAAATACTGCAGCACACTGACTAATACAACTATACTCTAATCATACCGCCACATTATGATAATATTGCCACCCATTGACTAATACCACTATATTCTAATAATACTGCAGCACACTGACTAATATAACTATACTATAATAATACTGCCACACAATGACTAATACCACTATACTCTAATAATACTGCAGCACACTGACTAATACAGCTATGCTCTAATAATACTGCCACACACTGCTAATACCACTATACTCTAATAATACTGCCACAGATTGACTAATACCACTATACTCTAATAATACTGCCACACATTGATTAATATCACTATACTCTAATAATACTGCAGCACACTGACTAATGCAACTACATTCTAATCATCCCGCCACACTATTATAATACTACCATACATTTACTAATACCACTATACTCTAATAATACTGCAGCACACTAACTAATACAACTATACTCTAATAATACTGCAGCACACTGACTAATACCACTATACTCTAATAATACTGTCACACATTGACTAATACCCCTATACTCTAATAATACTGCAGCAGACTGACTAATACCACTATACTGTAATAATACTGCCACACATTGACTAATACTACTATACTCTAATAATACTGCAGCACACTGACTAATACAACTATACTCTGATAATACTGCCACACACTGAATAATACCACTATACTCTAATAATACTGCAGCACACTAACTAATACAACTATACTCTAATAATACTGCAGCACACTGACTAATACCCCTATACTCTAATAATACTGCAACAGACTGACTAATACCACTATACTCTAATAATACTGCAGCACACTGACTAATACAAGTATACTCTAATAATACTGCAGCACACTGACTAATACCACTATACTCTAATAATACTGCCACACATTGACTAATACCACTATACTCTGATAATACTGCCACACACTGAATAATACCACTATACTCATTAATACTGCCACACACTGATTAGTACCACTATACTCTAATAATACTGCAGCACACTGACTAATACCACTATACTGTAATAATACTGCCACACATTGACTAATACCCCTATACTCTAATAATACTGCAGCACACTGACTAATGCCACTATACTCCTATAATACTGCCACACATTGACTAATACCACTATACTCTAATAATACTGCAGCACACTTACTAATACCACTGTACTCTAATAATACTGCCACACATTGACTAATACCAGTATACTCTAATAATACTGCAGCACACTGACTAATACCACTATACTCTAATGATACTGCCACACATTGACTAATACCACTATACTGTAATAATACTGCAGCGCACTGAATAATACAAGTATACTCTAATAATACTGCCACACATTGACTAATACCACTATACTCTAATAATACTGCAGCACACTGACTAATACCACTATACTTTAATAATACTGCAGCACACTGACTAATACCACTATTCTGTAATAATACTGCCACACATTGATTAATATCACTATACTCTAATAATACTGCAGCACACTGACTAAAACAACTACATTCTAATCATACCGCCACACTATAATAATACTACCACACATTTACTAATACCACTATACTCTAATAATACTGCAGCACACTTACTAATACCACTATACTCTAATAATACTGCAGCACACTTACTAATACCACTGTACTCTAATAATACTGCCACACATTGACTAATACCAGTATACTCTAATAATACTGCAGCACACTAACTAATACAACTATACTCTAATAATACTGCCACACACTGGCTAATACCCCTATACTCTAAAAATACTGCAGCACACTGACTAATACCACTATACTGTAATAATACTGCCACACATTGACTAATACTACTATACTCTAATAATACTGCAGCACACTGACTAATACCACTATACTCTAATAATACTGCCACACACTGAATAATACCACTATACTCTAATAATACTGCCACACACTGACAAATACCACTATACTCTAATAATACTGCAGCACACTGACTAATACCACTATACTCAAATAATACTGCCACACATTGACTAATAGCACTATACTCTAATAATACTGCAGCACACTGACTAATACCACTATACTCTAATAATACTGCCACACATTGACTAATACCACTATACTCTAATAATACTGCCACACATTGACTAATACCACTATACTCTAATAATACTGCAGCACACCAACTATTACAACTATACTCTAATAATACTGCAACACTCTGACTAATACCACTATACTCTAATAATACTGCCACACATTGACTAATATCACTATACTCTAATAATACTGCAGCACACTAAATAATACCACTATACTCTGATAATACTGCCACACACTGAATAATACCACTATACTCTAATAATACTGCCACACACTGACTAATACCACTATACTCTAATAATACTGCAGCACACTGAATAATACCACTATACTCTAATAATACTACCACACACTGACTAATACCACTATACTCTAATAATACTGCCACACACTGCCTAATACCACTATACTCAAATAATACTGCCACACACTGACTAATACCCCTATACTCTAATAATACAGCAGCACACTGACTAATACCACTATACTGTAATAATACTGCCACACATTGACTAATACTACTATACTCTAATAATACTGCAGCACACTGACTAATACAACTATACTCTAATCATACCGCCACACCATAGTAATACTACCACACATTGACTAATACCACTATATTCTTATAATACTGCAGCACACTGACTAATATAACTATACTCTAATAATACTGCCACACAATGACTAATACCACTATACTCTAATAATACTGCCACACACTGACTAATACCACTATACTCTAATCATGCCGCCACATTATAATAAAACTATCACACATTGACTAATACCCCTATATTCTAATAATACTGCAGCACACTGACTAATTCAACTATACTCTAATAATACTACCACACACTGACTAATACCACTATACTGTAATGATACTGCAGCACACTGACTAATACCACTATACTCTAATAATACTGCAGCACACTTACTAATACCACTGTACTCTAATAATACTGCCACACATTGACTAATACCAGTATACTCTAATAATACTGCAGCACACTGACTAATACCACTATACTCTAATGATACTGCCACACATTGACTAATACCACTATACTGTAATAATACTGCAGCACACTGATTAATACAAGTATACTCTAATAATACTGCCACACATTGACTAATACCAGTATACTTTAATAATACTGCAGCACACTGACTAATACCACTATTCTGTAATAATACTGCCACACATTGATTAATATCACTATACTCTAATAATACTGCAGCACACTGACTAAAACAACTACATTCTAATCATACCGCCACACTATAATAATACTACCACACATTTAGTAATACCACTATACTCTAATAATACTGCAGCACACTAACTAATACAACTATACTCTAATAATACTGCCACACACTGGCTAATACCCCTATACTCTAATAATACTGCAGCACACTGACAAATACCACTATACTGTAATAATACTGCCACACATTGACTAATACTACTATACTCTAATAATACTGCAGCACACTGACTAATACCACTATACTCTAATAATACTGCCACACACTGAATAATACCACTATACTCTAATAATACTGCCACACACTGACTAATACCACTATACTCTAATAATACTGCAGCACACTGACTAATACCACTATACTCAAATAATACTGCCACACATTGACTAATACCACTATACTCTAATAATACTGCAGCACACTGACTAATACCACTATACTCTAATAATACTGCCACACATTGACTAATACCACTATACTCTAATAATACTGCCACACATTGACTAATACCACTATACTCTAATAATACTGCAGCACACTGACTAATACAACTATACTCTAATAATACAACCACACACTAACTAATACCCCTATACTCCAATAATACTGCCACACATTGACTAATATCACTATACTCTAATAATACTGCCACACATTGACTAATACCACTATACTCTAATAATACTGCAGCACACTAACTATTACAACTATACTCTAATAATACTGCAACACTCTGACTAATACCACTATACTCTAATAATACTGCCACACATTGACTAATACCACTATACTCTAATAATACTGCAGCACACTGACTAATACCACTATACTCTGATAATACTGCCACACACTGAATAATACCACTATACCCTAATAATACTGCCACACACTGACTAATACCACTATACTCTAATAATACTGCAGCATACTGAATAATACCACTATACTCTAATAATACTACCACACACTGACTAATAGCACTATACTCTAATAATACTGCCACACACTGCCTAATACCACTATACTCAAATAATACTGCCACACACTGACTAATACCCCTATTCTCTAATAATACGGCAGCACACTGACTAATACCACTATACTGTAATAATACCGCCACACATTGACTAATACAACTATACTCTAGTAATACTGCAGCACACTGACTAATACAACTATACTCTAATCATACCGCCACACCCTAGTAATACTACCACACATTGACTAATACCACTATATTCTTATAATACTGCAGCACACTGACTAATATAACTATACTCTAATAATACTGCCACACAATGACTAATACCACTATACTCTAATAATACTGCCACACACTGACTAATACCACTATACTCTAATCATGCCGCCACATTATAATAAAACTATCACACATTGACTAATACCCCTATATTCTAATAATACTGCAGCACACTGACTAATACAACTATACCCTAATAATACTACCACACACTGACAAATACTACTATACTCTAATAATACTACCACACACTGACTAATACCACTATACTCTAATAATACTGCCACACATTGATTATTATCACTATACTCTAATAATACTGCCACACACTGCCTAATACCACTATACTCAAATAATACTGCCACACACTGACTAATACCCCTATACTCTAATAATACAGCAGCACACTGACTAATACCACTATACTGTAATAATACTGCCACACATTGACTAATACTACTATACTCTAATAATACTGCAGCACACTGACTAATACAACTATACTCTAATCATACCGCCACACCATAGTAATACTACCACACATTGACTAATACCACTATATTCTTATAATACTGCAGCACACTGACTAATATAACTATACTCTAATAATACTGCCACACAATGACTAATACCACTATACTCTAATAATACTGCCACACACTGACTAATACCACTATACTCTAATAATACTGCAGCACACTTACTAATACCACTGTACTCTAATAATACTGCCACACATTGACTAATACCAGTATACTCTAATAATACTGCAGCACACTGACTAATACCACTATACTCTAATCATGCCGCCACATTATAATAAAACTATCACACATTGACTAATACCCCTATATTCTAATAATACTGCAGCACACTGACTAATTCAACTATACTCTAATAATACTACCACACACTGACTAATACCACTATACTGTAATGATACTGCAGCACACTGACTAATACCACTATACTCTAATAATACTGCAGCACACTTACTAATACCACTGTACTCTAATAATACTGCCACACATTGACTAATACCAGTATACTCTAATAATACTGCAGCACACTGACTAATACCACTATACTCTAATGATACTGCCACACATTGACTAATACCACTATACTGTAATAATACTGCAGCACACTGAATAATACAAGTATACTCTAATAATACTGCCACACATTGACTAATACCAGTATACTTTAATAATACTGCAGCACACTGACTAATACCACTATTCTGTAATAATACTGCCACACATTGATTAATATCACTATACTCTAATAATACTGCAGCACACTGACTAAAACAACTACATTCTAATCATACCGCCACACTATAATAATACTACCACACATTTAGTAATACCACTATACTCTAATAATACTGCAGCACACTAACTAATACAACTATACTCTAATAATACTGCCACACACTGGCTAATACCCCTATACTCTAATAATACTGCAGCACACTGACAAATACCACTATACTGTAATAATACTGCCACACATTGACTAATACTACTATACTCTAATAATACTGCAGCACACTGACTAATACCACTATACTCTAATAATACTGCCACACACTGAATAATACCACTATACTCTAATAATACTGCCACACACTGACTAATACCACTATACTCTAATAATACTGCAGCACACTGACTAATACCACTATACTCTAATAATACTGCCACACATTGACTAATACCACTATACTCTAATAATACTGCCACACATTGACTAATACCACTATACTCTAATAATTCTGCAGCACACTGACTAATACAACTATACTCTAATAATACAACCACACACTAACTAATACCCCTATACTCCAATAATACTGCCACACATTGACTAATATCACTATACTCTAATAATACTGCCACACATTGACTAATACCACTATACTCTAATAATACTGCAGCACACTAACTATTACAACTATACTCTAATAATACTGCAACACTCTGACTAATACCACTATACTCTAATAATACTGCCACACATTGACTAATACCACTATACTCTAATAATACTGCAGCACACTGACTAATACCACTATACTCTGATAATACTGCCACACACTGAATAATACCACTATACCCTAATAATACTGCCACACACTGACTAATACCACTATACTCTAATAATACTGCAGCATACTGAATAATACCACTATACTCTAATAATACTACCACACACTGACTAATAGCACTATACTCTAATAATACTGCCACACACTGCCTAATACCACTATACTCAAATAATACTGCCACACACTGACTAATACCCCTATTCTCTAATAATACGGCAGCACACTGACTAATACCACTATACTGTAATAATACCGCCACACATTGACTAATACAACTATACTCTAATAATACTGCAGCACACTGACTAATACAACTATACTCTAATCATACCGCCACACCCTAGTAATACTACCACACATTGACTAATACCACTATATTCTTATAATACTGCAGCACACTGACTAATATAACTATACTCTAATAATACTGCCACACAATGACTAATACCACTATACTCTAATAATACTGCCACACACTGACTAATACCACTATACTCTAATCATGCCGCCACATTATAATAAAACTATCACACATTGACTAATACCCCTATATTCTAATAATACTGCAGCACACTGACTAATTCAACTATACTCTAATAATACTGCCACACACTGACAAATACTACTATACTCTAATAATACTACCACACACTGACTAATACCACTATACTCTAATAATACTGCCACACACTGACTAATACCACTATACTCTAATAATACTACAGCACACTGACTAATACAACTATACTCTAATAATACTGCCACACACTGACTAATACCACTATACTCTAATAATACTGCCACACACTGACTAATACCACTATACTCTAATAATACTGCCACACACTGACTAATACCACTATAATCTAATAATACTGCAGCACACTGACTAATACAACTATACTCTAATAATACTGCCACACACTGACTAATACCACTATACTGTAATGATACTGCAGCACACTGACTAATACCACTATACTCTAATAATACTGCAGCACACTGACTAATACAACTATACTCTAATAATACTGCCACACACTGACTAATACCACTATACTCTAATAATACTGCCACACACTGACTAATACCACTATACTCTAATAATACTGCCACACACTGACTAATACCACTATAATCTAATAATACTGCAGCACACTGACTAATACCACTATACTGTAATGATACTGCAGCACACTGACTAATACCACTATACTCTAATAATACTGCAGCACACTTACTAATACAACTATACTCTAATAATACTGCCACACACTGACTAATACCACTATACTCTAATAATACTGCCACACACTGACTTATACCACTATACTCTAATAATACTGCCACACACTGACTAATACCACTATAATCTAATAATACTGCAGCACACTGACTAATACAACTATACTCTAATAATACAGCAGCACACTGACTAATACCACTATACTGTAATAATACTGCCACACATTGACTAATACTACTATACTCTAATAATACTGCCACACACTGACTAATACCACTATGCTCTAATAATACTGCCACACACTGACTAATACCACTATACTCTAATAATACTGCCACACACTGACTAATACCACTATACTCTAATAATACCGCCGCACTATAATAATACCGCCACACACGGACCAATACCACGATACACTAATCATTCAGCCACACTATAATAATACCACTATACTCTAATAATACTGCCGCACACTGACTAATACCACTATACTCTAATAATACTGCAGCACACTATAATAATACCGCCACACACTGACTAATACCACTATACACTAATCCTTCTGCCACACACTGACTAATGCCATTAACTTTAATAATACTGCAGCACTATATTAATACTACCCTACACTGTGACTAATACCAATATACCACTATAGAATGAGGGGCAGTACTGAACTTACATCCCAGGCGCACTATGGGGCCACACAGCTTGTAGGACTGGTCACCAGTTATGGCCAGCCCTGTGTAGGGGATGGAGCCCTGTGATTGCTGCATATGGCCGGGTAATATTGGGATGACTGTGGCACTTATATGTTCCGCTGTGATAGGGCACTGTTTGGCGTTATGATGTGTGATTAATGTGCGCACTGATTACAGTAGGGCAGTGTATGGCATTATGTGGCACTGTATGATAGTATTCTTGGGGGATTGCATGGCACTACTACACTTCACGCAGTGGCACTATAGTGAGGCACAGTATGGCTGTGATTTGGGCACCTTGTTGGCAATAACTCTGATTTCTAGATCCTTTTTTGCATATCAGGATGGCACTCACAAGGCGCCCGTAGTAGCGGAGATGTCAGTCCGGGGATTGTGTTTTGTAATGTTAGACCACGGTTTGGGGGTGAAGGTACATACTGGGGCCCCTTAATGACTAGTGGCCCCCACTCACTGCAGCCCCCTGGTTTCCTTCTCCACGATGCAGGGCTTTTTATAGGTCCTCCTCCATGCCCGGGCTGCAGAGAGTGCGCTTGTTGGCAGAGATCCTCCTTGGCTTGGACTCAAAGCATTCCTCTCAGTAAGCCACTTGAGGATTCAGTGGATGCCGAGATGCGAGGTCTGTGTTCCACTGATGGCCATTGCTCTGGGGATGGGATGGTTCTGTAACACAGATGAGCGGTCTATAAGGTAGGTATAACAGGGGGCTAAACTGTCCCAGATCAGCAGGCAGCATGGGGCATTACTTTTGGACCCTCTTGGGTGTTGGAAGAGGGCGCCAGATTCCTGGGATCGGCCCATGGGGTCAACCACAAAGCTGTCACATGGGTCCTTCACGTACGTCCTGCTGCAGCCCGGAGGGGCGGGGTCTGTATCATTATCCAGTTACTGCGTCACCACTATCAGTAACCAACTCCTGCAATGGCTCCATCAAATGATTAGGAGGTTCCAGCGGGTACGAGGCTCCTTCACCTTCTTTCTGGTGGTCGTAGCCTAACTTCTGCTCCGCCTGGGAGGGACAATGACTCTCATTCCAGCATACAACAGGGCACCTGCGGCTTTAACCCTCCGCCTCTCGGGAGACCACACCCCTGCAGCTTCGACAGGGCCCAAACCAATAGAACCATTGGGATATAAGACAGTGTATACTACACTAATGGTCAACCCTCATATCACTAGAGCTCATGGGGCCCCAACGGAAAGCCAGAAAGGGACCACACCTACTTGACAGATCTATGTAGCGCTAGAGACAGCAGCAGAACCACTTTCACTGGAAGCGGTAACTACAGAATGGAGAAGAGCGAACATGTGGAGTCTCTACATGGAGGGAAGAACAACAATAAAATCCTCCCAGGAACTTTCCATAGACACCAAATATAACAGAAACCACAGAAAATCTTATTACTGAGGCAAATAGATGAAACAGCAAATCACAATGAGGGAATTATTATGGGGGACTTTATCCAGATACAAACTGGGGAGCTCATAAAGGTTACTACTTCCTGCCAATTACAAAAGATAATTACTTTCCCCAACAGGACCCGACTAGAGGGGTGGCCATTGTGGACTTAATACTAACCAACAGACCTGACAGAATAATAGGGGTGCAGGCGGGGGCACATGGGAAATAGGGACCAGAATATCATACATCTCAACTTGTCCTTCAAGAAAGAGTTTTATAGGGGAGCTACAAAAATACTAAACTTTAGGGAGGCCAAGTTCCATCAGCTCAGAGACGTCCTTAACCTCACTGACTGGGACAACGTCCTCACAAATAAGAGTACGGACAATAAAGGGGAAATGTTTACAAACATCCCAATTGCTTATGTGAGTGGATCATACCTTACAGGAGTAAAGGGTTAGTAATAGGAGAAACCAATGTGGGGTAATAAAGATGTAAACGGGGCAATAAACAGCAGAAAGAAAGTGTTTAAACTACTAAAACAAGAAGGCAGCGAAGAAGAACTAAAAACGAAATAGGAAAAAATAAATTATGTAAAGTCAGATAAAAGCAGCAAATGTGGAGACAGAAAGAATTATTGCCAAAGAGAGTAAAACTAACAATAAACTGTTCTCCAACTATATAAACAGTAAAAAGATTAATACTGAAAGTGCTGGCCCTTTAATAAATAATGTAGGACAAATTGTAGAGGCTGATGAGGGGAAAACAAATCTATTAAATAGTCTTTTCCCAGTGTACTTACAGAGGATAATGAAATGTCAGATGAGATGCAGAGGGATAGAGTAAATGCTCCACTAAATGTCACCAGTCTAACTCAGGAAGAAGTGCAGAGCCGTCTTAAAAAGATTAATATAGATAAATCACCAGGTCTTGATGGCATACACCACTGGGCTCTAGGAGAATTAAGTAATGTGCTGGACCCCTATCTAAGGGCTCTATAGTGACTGGTCTGTTCCACTTGATTGGCACATAGCCAATGTGGTGCTGATATTTAAAATTGTGACCCTGGTAACTGCAGGCCGGTAAGTCTAACTTCTATTGTGGGTAAAATGTTTGAAGGGTTTCCAAGAGATGCCATCCTGGAGGACCTGAAGGACAATAGCTGTATAACTCTGTATCAGCGAGTTTATGAGAGATCCCTTCTGTCACACCACCCTGATCAGCTTCTATGAGGAGGTAAGTTCTAGACTGGACCGGGAGTCACTGGATCTTGTGGAGTAAATTTACTTCCCAAAAATCCCATTTCCTTGAGTCAGCAGGCAGCACAGAAACAATTGGGTTAAGCCACCTAGGTAGAAGCAGAGGCAGGTTAACACGCAATACTTAACGTAATTATCAGTTAACATGCCCCAATACAGGCAGGACCAGACACACTGTATCATGAAGAAGCAGTGTTCGTTAGAGGGCGGGGCACTGTGCTGCCTACAGACTCCAGGAAATGGGAATTTCCGGTAAATGTACACTTTCCTGATGGCCCTACGGCAGCAGAGAAACAAATGAGATTTGCTAAGCAATAACTTCTCTTGCCAAAGACGGAGCCCTCCTCTGCCAGTCTATCCAACCTGTTGGGATTGTAAAGGTTGTTGGCAGCTACCAATGGGATATGGAGACTGTTGGGCCATCAGCCATGTTGTTCTGTGTCTTGACTTAGGATGATATTTAGCATCTAATTTTTTATCCACTGTATCATCTCATGGAGTGCAGCTCTGGAGGTTTTTCTCAGCTTTCCCTGGGCTGTTGCTATGTGCATGTAGAAGCCATTGTCTCCCCTCCGTGGACGAGGGCTGTGATGTAAATACCCCCCTTTCTTCTTCTCCCCCCTGTATTTGTTGGGTGGGATCAGTTGTATGACCTGCATTTGCCAATAAAGTTTAAGGCTGGGTTAATCCTGGGATTAGCCAACCAGGTGGACGAGATTTTGCAAAAATCCCGTCCACATGGGGCAGCCAATCCGTCGCCGCAAAGCTGGTCAGAACCGGGGATGCGGAACGAAATTGACAGCCGAAGCATGTCAATTCTATTTTTTTTGGAGCCAAACCGCTCCACAAACCACGGCGAAATGCAGCGGGTTTTGAAGCTGCGGCTCTCTTGCGGAAATCTTGCAGCTTTTTGGTGCAGCCAAGCTGCAAGATTTCCGCAGGATTTCCATCCTGTGGGAACCCAGCCTTAGAAAACCATTCATCGAGCAGCAGGCTCTGGCAGACACACTGGGGCCGAAAAGCTCAGATTAGGGAAATTCTTTAATAAGAATATTTGGTTGTGTGAAGCCCCAGACTGATATGAATTATAGTTTCAGAATCGGACAGGCGCACCTACACATGTTGTGAGCTCAGTAACCCCCCATACTACGTATCCCCATACCTGGCTATAAATAACGCATCATGACGGATATCAATACATAGCTAAAACCATGACTAGAAATCTGGCAGCATATCTTCCTGATCAGAGGACCTCGTGCGGAGATATGACCAAACTAGGGAATTAGGAGTTTCCAGAGTTCCTACAAATCCAACCCTCCCTTCTGTGTATGACCTCAGGCGGCGGGGAGAAGGTGTGCACTGAGGGCCCCTTTATAATGTGGGGCCCCAGAGTCCCAAATTGTCAGATCCACGGAGATATGCTGCGGTGTATGGGCTGTCCCTTTGTTTCTAGGAACTCTGCGAACGGACCCTTTGGCCGCCTATCCCAAAATGTGGTAACTTTCTTTTAACTTCTCCTGTTTATTTTAAAATACTGCTTGTTGTGTATTAATACGGTATTTCCTTATACTCCCGTGTAACATCTTTTCTGTATACCTTTGTACATATACACCGTCTTCCCCCCAAAATAAGACACTGTCTTATATTAATTTGTGCCCCAAAAGAGGCACAGCGTCTTATTTTCGTGGGATGTCTTACTCACCTAGCCGGCGGTAATCTGTGTCCCTCGCGCTCATCTCTGGCGCTGCGGCGGGCTGCAGTCTAATCCTCAGCATTGACCGGGCACTCTTTTCCTGGTAATAGGGCTTGAATACCCTGCCTCCGGCAAGCGAGTGCTGTTATTGGATCGCGAGCACTGTTGCTTAGCCAATCAGAGTCGACACTCGATGAATTAATCACAGTCATTCAGTGATGTCATTCACTGAATAGCTGTGAGTGATTGAGCGCCATCGCTAATTGGCTGAGCAATGGCACTCGTGATCCAATCACAGCACTCGCTTGCCGGAGGCAGGGTATTCAAAGCCCTATTACCAGGAAAAGAGTGCCCGGTCAATGCTGAGGATTAGACTGCAGCCTGCTGCAGCGCCAGAGATGAGTGCGAGGGACACAGATTACCGCCGGCTAGGTGAGTATTGCTATTCTTTTTTGTTAACTAGTGAGGGCTTATTTTCGGGGGAGCGTTTATATTTCAAGCCACGTCCTCTTACAAAATCACGGTAGGGCTTATTATCAGGGTAGGTTTGATCTTCGGGGAAACATGGTACAGTGGCACCTTGGGATATGAGCGCCTCAGCTTTGGAGTTTTTTGACTTTCGAGCAGGCTCTCTCCCGAATTGTTTCTCTGATTTACCAGCAAAAACTCAGCTTACGAGTCTGCGGGCAAGTTGAAAAACTTGCAAGTTGAGGCTCGGGGGTGGGGGGTCTAATACTTACCTACCTCTGGCAATCCGCGATGATCTGCGGCACTGCTGAAGCCTGTCGCTCCCTCCTCCACGCCGAAAGAGCATTGCTTTCTGGATGCAGGGCTTGAATGCCCCGCCTCCAGCAAGCTAATCCTCTGATTGGTTAACTCAGCGCTGGGTCAGCTAATGAAAGCCGGTGCTGGGTTAACCAATCATAGCGCTGAGTCAACCAATTAGAGCATTAACTTGCTGGAGGCGGAGCATTCAAGCTCCCCAGAAGGATCACTCTGTGACGGAGATCATCTGCTTCGGTGTTTAAAGAGCCTCTTATACAGATGGCTGAGATCCTCAGGAGATCAATGGCCGTCTGCGGACTTCTGACTTTGTGCTGACACCTGACGATTGTGAAGATGAATCAAAGCCAACCTGATCGCCTTAAGCTCCTTCATGTTTAAGGACAAAGACTTGTCCTTGCAACGGCTGAGCGCGCCAAAGTTGGTGAGACCATGGGGATTGTAGGATGGGTGTCACGGGTGGCTCTGTAATCCCTCCTGTCACAAAGCAGGGTTGGGCAAGAAGGAAGGCCTTTTAAATTGTGGAGTGACTGGTACCCACCTCTCCGAGACTCTGCATGTCAACTGGACACGTGACCATCAACTCTACAGTGATCCTCCTGGCCCTGCACTGCGAACCAATCTGTCCTGTACCGGACAGGAGGAGAGAGGGGAAGGGATGATACCTATCGATCCCGCCTCTGTCCTCCATCAGTCTGCTGTATTGCAAGCTGGCAGTCGTTAGAATACAGTGTGATTAGTACCCAGCTTTCCCGGGCTCCTGCACGCATGCGAAGCGGAAGCTCAAGTCACCCACCTGCTCCGTTCTAACGCACTCCAGAGCTCTACCATATGCATACAGCGGCCACCACCAATGTAGCTGTAAATTGGAAAGATACAAGATGATCGGCAGGAGACTTACATATGATGTCACGGACAGTAAAGTGACAGGGGTTACCATTCTTATGCGTGGAGGCCTGAGGGGTCTTATGGGGCAGTCATAGAAAGCCCAGGAACGTTGGCCGTCGAGATGGAGAATGCTGGGGGCTCATATGGTTGACCAAAAGCCCATGCTGTAAGATGCTTAGTTGTTGATAAGAAGTAAGCAGCCAGCTGTGGAGATATGGGGCCACACATGCAGACGTCACGCCGGCTGCTAGGCATGTGAATTGGACATAGCTTGTTCCATTCTCTGCCTGAAATGCAATTCTCAGATAGTTCTTGTGTGTCAGAAGAATTGTGATGTGTAGATCGATGCAAGGAAGACTCCTTCTTGTAAGACTGCCATCACAGACCTGAAGGTTTATAGTTTGAATGTCTTTTGTACCAGGTATTGGTTGAGGAAGGTGAGATCTATAAGGAGCCTCCACCTGCAACCAACTTTTGGAACTGGGGAGATTATTGAATAAACACCTCGGTCCCTTTCCGCTTCGGGGACGTCTTCTAGGGCTGATTTCTCTATAAACTCTTGTAAAAGTGGAAAAATGACTGGATTTCTGGAAGTGTTCAGCATAAAATGGTCTGGCGGGAGCTCGAGGAATTCTATGGAGTGTCCTCTTCTTATGGTAGAGTAACCTGGGTCCAGTTCTGGGCACCCTAACTTATAAAAGACTTAGACAAACTGGAGCAAGTCCAGAGAAGAGTTACCAAGATGGTGAGCGGTCTGCAAATCATGTCCTATGAGGAACGGTTAAAGGATCTGGGGATGTTTAGCAGAAGAGAAGGCTGAGAGGAGACTTAATAGCTGTCTACAAATATCTGAAGGGCTGTCACAGTGCAGAGGGATCAGCCCTATTCTCATCTGCACAAGGAAAGACTAGAAGCAATGGGATGAAACTGAAAGGGAGGAGACACAGATTAGGTATTAGACAGTGAGGGGAATCAATGAGTGGAACAGGTTGTCACAGTGCAGAGGGATCAGCCCTATTCTCATCTGTACAAGGAAAGACTAGAAGCAATGGGAGGAAACTGAAAGGGAGGAGACACAGATTAGATATTAGACAGTGAGGGGATCAATGAGTGGAACAGGTTGCCATGGGAGGTGGGGAGTTCTCCTTCAATGGAAGTCTCCAGAGGCTGGACAGACATCTGCCTGGGATGATTTAGTGATCCTGCACTGAGCAGGGGGTTGGACCCGATGACCCTGGAGGACTCTTCCAACTCTAAATTCTAGAATTATATGGTGCAAGTGGATCAGGTGGTAGGAAGTGATGTAGTCTGCTTCCCTAGAGCTCCCTAGAGCTCTCCCTGCTTTGCCTGCTGTCTCTGCGCTCCCTGCTTTCCGCTGCTGTGATGGCACTTTATGTATCACTGCTCCTTTATTCTCAGTTGTGCTAATTCTTATTTCTCTTCATAGAATGTTGTCTACAAGGGAGGAGAGTAAGGCCACCTGCACACGGGCCACTAAAAGTCTGCATAGGAGTGCATTACAATACGCACTCCTATGCAGACGGCCGCGGTTTGGCCGCGGCATGTCCTATTTCTGTGCGAGGCTTGCAGAGCTCCACACAGAAACGTCACTCACCTGGCCGCCGTCTCCCGTCTGCGCATGCGCCGGCTGCCCGGCAGCTGGCACATGAAAGAGCAGGGGCCGCCGGGCGCGGGTGAGTACGCACTCATCCCTGCAGGCGCTGGGGTGGGGTCCCGCGGCGAGAATCTTCGCCACCGGATCCGACCCGCTCGTCTGCAGGCGGCCTTAGAGAAGAGCCCGGAAATCCCATATCACACCACTGATATATCACCACATTGTGTCAGGGCTGTTCAGAACTCGAACCCAGGACCTCTTGCGCTCCAGCCATCAGCTCTCTCTGCTGAGCAATCCAGGCCTCTGGACAAGTTCCCCTGCATACCTTGACCTTGTTTCCAGATCCTACTATCCAGCCCTTGTTTTAGCTCCGCCTGTTCTTGATTAGGACTTCCTATAAAAGCCTGGCCCTGACACTCCTTCCTTGCATGATTATTGTGTTCAAGCCGTGATCAAGCACTTCTTCTGCCTACTCTTCTGTTGTTAAACTGAGGCCTCCTGTCACTGACCCCTGGCTCTTCCCCGACTACTCTCCAGACCTGCAGCCGCTACATTTAGGTTTGCCATCAGGCCGGTAAACCACTGGCCTGGACGGTATTTTTTTAAAATTTACTGGCCCTATTACAGGCCGGTATTTTCAGAGCCTGCACTGCCCCCTAGCGCCGGTTAACTCTCTTCCAGCAACGGAAACACAGACCTGGAGAGCCGACAGCTTCCTGGACCTCCGATGATATCATGTCATGTGATAACCTGTGTGGGAGGAGTCAAGGATCACATGACCATGGGGGCTAAGTAAATGTAGGACTCTGCAGCGGGGGTTGGACTCTGTAGCTGTGTGTGTGTGTCAGGATGAATGTAGTGGAGCTGTGTGTGTGTTGGAGCTGTGGGGTTCCGGATGGATTGAGGGAGTGAGTGGAGCTGTGTGTGTGATGTGTGTGGGGGTCATAATGGATGTAATGGGGCTGTGTGTGTAATGTGTGTGGAGGTCAGGATTGATGTAGTAGAGCTGCATGTGTGATCTGTGTGAGGGTCAAAATGAATGCAGTGGAGCTGTGTGTGTAATTTGTGGGGATCAGGATGGATATAGCGGAGCTCTGTGTGTTATCTGTGTGGGGGTCAAAATGGATGTAGCAGAGCTGTGTGTGTAATGTGTGTGGGGGTCAGGATGGATGTAGTGGAGCTGTGTATGTGATGTCTGGGGATCAAGGTGGATGTAGCAGAGCTGTGTGTGTGATATCTGGGGGTCAGGATGGATGTAGCGGAGCTGTGTGTGTGTGATGTCTGGGGGTCAGGATGGATGTAGAGAAATCACAGAGGCAGAGGGAACTAATTTATAAAAGCCCTAATCACAGAAGGTCCCTAAAACAATAATTCTTTATTTATATGCGTTAAAAAACCTTGGGCTCAGGACAGTCTCCAAATAATGGGGACAAAACATAAACAAACAGACAATGGACGAGACACATGTGCCCGTAGACGTCACAGTGTGATAGGAGTATAAGACCAGACGGCCGCCAGTAACTCAGGTTGAGTCCAATATGAATCTGGGGTATTGGGGTTTTATAGTTAGAGGTCAGTATGCTATATTACACCAGCTTGCTCAATGTCCCTTTGATTTAGTTGGCACTCTGGCTCGACACTTTCTAATCTTATACGAAAGTAGCCTCAATAGATGAGCCGATATATTAGGCCCTAGTGGAGCCGATATATTGGGCCCTAGTGAAGCCGATATATTGGGCCCTAGTGGAGCCGATATATTGGGCCCTAGTGGAGCCGATATATTAGGCCCTAGTGGAGCCGATATATTGGGCCCTAGTGGAGCCGATATATTGGGCCCTAGTGAATTGAGATGGTCTCCATTAGTAGAGATTCAAGGTTCTAATTCATTCAGAGTATGTAGTTCATTCAAGGTTCAATGCATTTCAAGAACCGGGTGGTCAGATGTAAAAGATGGTACATAGGTCTATCCGTATTCTACAGACTTATGACCTATAACATTAAGATGGTTAGTTGTGGTCTGAGTTGGTGCCTATCATATCTTAGTGTTGGTAAACATTGAGTTTAGAACCTCGAGATTGTTCCCCCCCCCCCCCCCCAGGGTATACTATAGGGTGATGCTCATTCGTTACACCTGGAGCTCCCCATATGACAGCAGTGTCATAGGGAAACAATTAGTCCAAGGTAAGTATAACGTAGCCCACCTCTAGCTGGCCTGACGATATCTGTACCATGTACTTCATGTAATCTTGTATGTTTAGGTGGTATACGTTATACCAGCTGTACATATAATTACATACAGGACATATCTACCCCACATCAGCATCACTGTATACAGGAGAGGTATATCTGCTATATATAGTAATATGGACCATGTATGCGAGCGTCTGCAGCGTGTTCTCGTGACTAAATGACGTGCGATTCACACTGAATGTCATCTACTCACGAGAACATGCTGGACAGGATCCAGGAGATAAAGGGGGGGGGGGAATGCTGTGATAAGCCACGCCCCTGACATGCCCCCGACACGCCCCTTTTTACCATGGACGGTATTTTTTCGTGACAAAGGTTGCAGCCCCACAGCCACACCTGAGGCTCCACCCTAGTGTCTGAAACCACTACAAAATAATCACGCCTAAAATGGAGCCTGTAGTGACCCCCCTGCGGAAACAAGTGACAGAGCTCCAAGATTTCCGTGCCTCCCACCAGGAGAAGCTCTCTGAATTACAGACCCTGGTGCTGGATCAACAGAAGGAGATCATGACCTTACAGAAACAACTGTTGGATTTGCATCATTCATGCTTGGGTGTCCGCATTCCACTGCCAGTGAAACTTGCAGGAGATCGTCGCCATTACCAAACTTTCCTAAATCAATGCCAAATCTATTTTCAGATGCAGCCCAAATTGTTCACCAGTGACCAGAAAAAGTATTCTTTATCATCAACCTCCTCACTGATGAGGCGCTCGCCTGGGCCTCGCCGTACATAGAGACCAACAGTAACCTCCTCACTGATGAGGCGCTCGCCTGGGCCTCGCTGTACGTAGAGACCAACAGTAACCTCCTCACTGATGAGGCGCTCGCCTGGGCCTCACCGTACATAGAGACCAACAGTAACCTCCTCACTGATGAGGCGCTCGCCTGGGCCTCGCTGTACGTAGAGACCAACAGTAACCTCCTCACTGATGAGGCACTCGCCTGGGCCTCACCGTACATAGAGACCAACAGTAACCTCCTCACTGATGAGGTGCTCGCCTGGGCCTCGCCGTACACAGAGACCAACAGTAACCTCCTCACTGATGAGGCGCTCGCCTGGGCCTCGCTGTACGTAGAGACCAACAGTAACCTCCTCACTGATGAGGCACTCACCTGGGCCTCGCCGTACATACAGACCAACAGTAACCTCCGAGCGCCTGGGCCTCGCCGTACATAGAGACCAACAGTAACCTCGTCACTGATGAGGCGCTCGCCTGGGCCTCGCCGTACATAGAGACCAACAGTAATCTCCTCACTGATGAGGCGCTCGCCTGGGCCTCGCTGTACATAGAGACCAACAGTAACCTCCTCACTGATGAGGCGCTCGCCTGGGCCTCGCCGTACATAGAGACCAACAGTAATCTCCTTACTGATGAGGCGCTCGCCTGGGCCTCGCCGTACATAGAGACCAACAGTAACCTGCTCACTGATGAGGCGCTCGCCTGGGCCTCGCCCTACATAGAGACCAACAGTTACCTCCTCACTGATGAGGCGCTCGCCTGGGCCTCGCCGTACATAGAGACCAACAGTAACCTCCTCACTGATGAGGCGCTCGCCTGGGCCTCGCTGTACGTAGAGACCAACAGTAACTTCCTCACTGATGAGGCGCTCACCTGGGCCTCGCCGTACATAGAGACCAACAGTAACCTCCTCACTGATGAGGCGCTCGCCTGGGCCTCGCTGTACGTAGAGACCAACAGTAACCTCCTCACTGATGAGGCACTCGCCTGGGCCTCACCGTACATAGAGACCAACAGTAACCTCCTCACTGATGAGGTGCTCGCCTGGGCCTCGCCGTACACAGAGACCAACAGTAACCTCCTCACTGATGAGGCGCTCGCCTGGGCCTCGCTGTACGTAGAGACCAACAGTAACCTCCTCACTGATGAGGCACTCACCTGGGCCTCGCAGTACATACAGACCAACAGTAACCTCCGAGCGCCTGGGCCTCGCCGTACATAGAGACCAACAGTAACCTCGTCACTGATGAGGCGCTCGCCTGGGCCTCGCCGTACATAGAGACCAACAGTAATCTCCTCACTGATGAGGCGCTCGCCTGGGCCTCGCTGTACATAGAGACCAACAGTAACCTCCTCACTGATGAGGCGCTCGCCTGGGCCTCGCCGTACATAGAGACCAACAGTAATCTCCTTACTGATGAGGCGCTCGCCTGGGCCTCGCCGTACATAGAGACCAACAGTAACCTGCTCACTGATGAGGCGCTCGCCTGGGCCTCGCCCTACATAGAGACCAACAGTTACCTCCTCACTGATGAGGCGCTCGCCTGGGCCTCGCCGTACATAGAGACCAACAGTAACCTCCTCACTGATGAGGGGCTCGCCTGGGCCTCGCCGTACATAGAGACCAACAGTTACCTCCTCACTGATGAGGCGCTCGCCTGGGCCTTGCCGTACATAGAGACCAACAGTAACCTCCTCACTGATGAGGCGCTCGCCTGGGCTTCGCTGTATGTAGAGACCAACAGTAACCTCCTCACTAATGAGGCGCTCGCCTGGGCCTCGCTGTACATAGAGACCAACAGTAACCTCCTCACTGATGAGGGGCTCGCCTGGGCCTCGCTGTACATAGAGACCAACAGTAACCTCCTCACTGATGAGGGGCTCGCCTGGGCCTCGCCATAGGTAGAGACCAACAGTAACCTTCTCACTGATGATGCGCTCGCCTGGGCCTCACCGTACATAGAGACCAACAGTAACCTCCTCACTGATGAGGGGCTTGCCTGGGCCTCACCGTACATAGAGACCAACAGTAATCTCCTCACTGATGAGGCGCTTGCCTGGGCCTCGCCGTACGTAGAGACCAACAGTAACCTCGTCACTGATGAGGCGCAGGCCTGGGCCTCGCTGTCTGTAGAGACCAACAGTAACCTCCTCACTGATAAGGCACTCGCCTGGGCCTCGCCGTACATAGAGACCAACAGTAACCTCCTCACTGATGAGGGGCTCGCATGGGCCTCGCCGTAGGTAGAGACCAACAGTAACCTCCTCACTGATGAAACGCTCGCCTGGGCCTCGCCATACATAGAGACCAACAGTAACCTCTTCACTGATGAGGGGCTCGACTGGGCCTCACCATACATAGAGACCAACAGTAATCTCCTCACTGATGTGGCGCTCGCCTGGGCCTCGCCGTACGTAGAGACCAACAGTGACCTCCTCACTAATGAGGCACTCGCCTGGGCCTCGCCGTACGTAGAGACCAACAGTAACCTCCTCACTGATGAGGCGCTTGCCTGGGCCTCACCGTACATAGAGACCAACAGTAATCTTCTTGACATCCTTGCTGCCTTCATGATGGCTATTGGTCAAATCTCTGATGATCCAAACCGTTGTGTCATGGCTGAAGGGAGGTTACATAAGCTATGACAAGGGTGACATTATGTTGCAGAGTATACAGTGGAATTTCGTTGCTGGATGAATGATACCACGTGGAACCCAGCTGCACAACAGAGCCAATTTCATTATCTGAGTGGGTAAAAGATGAAATTGCTAGAGTGGAGACTCATGACAACCTGGAAGATTTCATTCAACGGTGCATCCGGATAGACCAGAGCCTTTCCTAGTGGTGAAAAGAGAGACTGCGGGGTTTGGGCACCAACACCCCTTACTCTTTCAGTCAAGCCATGTCCAGTCCCCAGCCCAGAACTATAGCCACACCAGAACTGAAGCAGATTAATGTCATCCGCAAACCCCTTTCCACCACTGAAAAAGAAAGGTGCTACCCTGAAAATCTGTGCCTTTATTGTGGAAACTTGGGACATTTTGCCTTAAATTATCCAAATAAGTCCCAGAGGACTCTCACCCCAACCAACATCAAGGTCACAACCAGTCCAGCCGCAACATAACAAGGGTGTTACAAGCAGTGAGTTTGGATATCCTCCACCAGAGACGGCCACCAGTAATGGCAACAAATTAACTCTGTAGCTTTCCGCTGATGCAGGTGCCCAGCTAACTTAGCGTCCCCAGGATAACTAACATTCCTTTAGGTACGGGAACAAATGTTTTCCCAGGAAGTGTAGTGGCCCAAAACACCTATTTCTGGCTCCTCCATAATTGTCATACATGTCATGTATTTTATGTGGCTGCACTGTGCAAAGTGTCTTGTCTTCTGCTATGTGTATTGCACAGCTGCAGGATGCTAAAGGTTAATGTCTGGAAGTGGCTGGGATATGTCTGGGAAAGTATCAAGTCTGTCTCATCACGTGATGTCATGAGTATAAATATGAGTGATTATGAGCAAGGTAAAGTCTTTCATCATCTTCTACGGTTGGTAGAGGAGTAGGAGTGCCGGCCACATGGGGGTACCTTCAACCCTCATGTGGTGAAGTGATGGAAGAAGAGGAGAGGTATCCTGAGTCCTTCCATGCCAGGAACCACCTCTAAGGAGAGAAAGGAGTCAGGAGTCCACCGTGCAGAGTCATCTTCAAGAGTTCTGAGTGTCAGTGTAGAGTTGTGCTCCCCTCCAGAGTTATTCCCCTACAGAGTGTGTGTGTCCAGGAGTGGAGCTGTCTCCCTGACTGATCACTAATAAGCTATCTTTCCTGCACGTGCGAGTGAGCTGTATTGTATTCCAATATACAGTAAAGTTCACTCCCGTTCCCAGTGACCGAGTTATCAAGTTCCAATTGTGTGTGTGTGGACTCTCCTTATTCAACCACCAGATACTCAATGGTGTGAAGGAGTGGTGGCGTCATACGTGTCAACTTCAAGTCCACTACACTAATTCAGGAAACCACCACCCCGTCTTGCCTGGAAGAGGCCTAGCAGTGTGTTGGCTGAGTTTCCGCGTGTCCCTCTGGGGAGGAGTCTGGTAATGCCACCGTAACATCTCTATCCCACCAGCTCCTCAGTGTGGGCCTCATGTCTTGGTCACCGTGGGGCACCACAAAGGAATGTTATTTATTCTAACGGGAGCCACGGTTACTATCCTAGCAGGATCAATACTGTATTTTGGCCCCTCCTCGAGGTCACTAGGATCGAAAGACCTTGAAAATGCGTCAGCTCCGATATTCTTATCGGCTGGCCAGAAATCCAGGATGAAATCAAATCAGGCAAAGAATAAGGCCTAATATCTAATCTGTGTCTCCTCCCTTTCAGTTTCACCCCATTGCTTCTAGTCTTTCCTTGTGCAGATGAGAATAGGGCTGATCCCTCTGCACTGTGACGGCCCTTCAGATATTTGTAGACCCCTATTAAGTCTCCTCTCAGCCTTCTCTTCTGCTAAACATTCCCAGATCCTTTAACCGTTCCTCATAGGACATGATTTGCAGACCGCTCACCATCTTGGTAACTCTTCTCTGAACTTGCTTCAGTTTGTCTATGTCTTTTATAAAGTGGGGTGCCCAGAGCTGGACCCAGTATTCCAAATGAGGTCTGACTAAGGAAGAGTAGAGGGGATAATGACCTCACGTGATCTAGACTCTATGCTTCTCTTAATACATCCCAGAACTGGACCCAGTATTCCAGATAAGGTCTGACTAAGGAAGAGTAGAGGGATAATGACCTCACGTGATCTAGACTCTATGCTTCTCTTAATAGATCCCAGAATTGGGTTTGCCTTTTTGGCTGCTGCATCACATTGTTGACTCATGTTCAGTCTATGATCTATTAGTATACCCAAGTCTTTTTCACATGTGCTGCTGCTTAGCCCAATTCCTCCCATTCTGTATGTGCTTTCTTCATTTTTCTTGCCCAGATGTAGGACTTTACATTTCTCCTTGTTAAATCCCATTCTGTTAGTCGCTGCCCACTGTTCAAGCTTTTTAGATCTTTTTGATTCCTCTCTCTCTTCTCTAGTGTTAGCTATCCCTCCTAGCTTTGTGTCGTCGGCAAATTTGATCAGTGTGCCATCAATTCCCTCCTCCAGATCATGTATAAAAATGTTGACCAACACTGGGCCCAGGACAGAGCCTTGTGGTCCCCACTTGATACATTCTTCCACTTGGATGTGCAGCCATTTATGACCACTCTTTGAGTACGATCACTCAGCCAGTTGTGAATCCACCTAACAGTTGCCTTATCAATCCCAGATTTGGTCATTTTTCCAATAAGTATGATATGAGATACTTTGTCAGATGCTTTACTAAAGCCAAGATATACAATATCCACCGTATTTCATAGAAGGAAATTAGATTAGTTTGGCATGACTTGTTTGTTACAAACCCATGCTGGCTCTGGTTAATTACTCCATTCTCGTCCAAGTACTTGCATACATGCTGTTTAATTATAATTTGTTCAGAGATATTTCAGGCTCACAGGCCTGTAGTTTCCTGGATCCACCTTCTTCCCTTTTTTGAAGATGGGGACAACATTTGCCCTTTTCCAATCTTCCGAGACTTCTCCTGTTCTCCAGGAATTGTCACAGATTATCAGATTATAGTGAGTGGTTCAGCATTTACCTCCACTGCTTCCTTTAGTATCCTAGGATGTCATTCATCTGGACCTTGAGACTTGAATTCATGTAGAATTCAGGTAGATAGTGGCCTCTGGAACTTGGGTGTCAATCAGAAAAATCTCCTCTCCCAGGCTGCTACTTTGATCTTCTTCTGGAATCGAAGATCTATCCTAGAAGCCAGGGAGATCAAGGTGTTCAGGAAATACTGAATCTCATGACCCACCAATTCACCCTTGATGCGACCTGCATGATGCATACTGATGACGCTGCGGCTGGGCTGTGCGAGGCTCCTATTGATGACGTAGGTAGGTGTGATGATCCCATGCTAGACCCATGCTAGGGGGGCAGACACTCCTACTCATGCCTGTTTTATGCAGGTTTGCCCATATATGGGTCTGTGCGTTTTTGACCAGATGTCTCTAATTCTTCCTGATTGGCAGGTAAGGGGGTGGGAGGGGTGTGTTCTCGGTCAGTTACGTGATTGGTGGGGGATACTGTATATATATTATAGCACTGCTCACTCTGATTTTATGCTCTATAAAGGCTCACTTTGGGCTGAAATGTCCCATCTGTGCTTTTATGGAGATCTAATATGGCGCTGTATGCTTTTTAAAGAATTCCTGGCGCTGCTCCACCATTCCTTTTCGGGACATTGCTTTGTAGGGATCCATTGGAGCGTGCACCATCTTTGGCTCTCCCAGTCTATTTCTATACTGGGATTTACAATGGCTGGGCTGCTGGGCCCCCTTTTCCTACTGTTGGTCAGACCTGTTTCCGGTCATGATTTTATCTTTTCACGGATACTAAGCACGACACGTAAGTCATGCCCAGGTACGCGGATACGCCATTTGGGGCGCTCTGGGCTTTGGACCTCCATGTGTTTAGGTGCGTTTTGTTCAGCTGGCCCGCCCGATTCTGAAGATATCATTCATATTGGGCTCGGACCGTCATATATCCAGGAATCTTCATTAACAAATATAGGAATAAACAATAAATCAGAAGCGGCGCTCCGATGGTGTACAACGCGGTTACAGACAGGAACAATATAGTAAAAGAACTCACCGCAACTGAACCGGTCATAGTAAAAGGTACCGGTCAGTTCATGGGTCCACTGAGGTATTTCAAATCAATTGAAGTGGGATATGTTGGTGGTCCTGAGACATCCCCTGGGGGAGAGCAGCAGCGAGCGACTCCGAAACAGTGTTGTCAAGGAGGAAAGAAATGGAAATTTTAAAAGAGACAGAAAAACTCACTTGATGCGCTCCATCCAACTGTATCGACCAGTATAAGTCTTACTTGATGTGGGGTGCCTTGGACTCCTGGCACCCCAATATCCAAAGAAGCAGGGAAATTCCAACGATGCAGGGGTGTATTTCATAAAACAATTTATTATACACATGCAAAGGTAAGTGGATAGATATCGCAACGCGTTTCGGCTTTTTGTAAGCCTTTTTCAAGCATAAGGGACACATGTCTAGTGATTCCTATTTATAGCTGACATACTCTAAGGGGAAGGGGAGGAGTTTCAATCTAAACAATCTGCAAGCCCTAAACAATATATTTTCTAATTAATCACATCCCACTCTCGTTATTATTGGTATATTATTATTGATGTTTGGACATTATATCTAAAAACTATGTATGTTTAACAGTCCCCTTACGGGGACACTACACTATCACCACGTGATCGGAGCTCTGGACGGGGGGGGGGGGGGGGGGGAAGAGAAAGGGGGGAGGGAAGGAGGGAGGGAGGGAACAAGAGGCGGGGGCTATATATTGTTGCACCATAATGGGAAACATACCCCCAAGCCGATCTGGCCAGCGTTCAGCATCCTATGGCACACGAAGGGGGCGGATCTCCGCTGCTTTCCTCCATGGGATCTTTCGTCATGGATCCCGGGAGGTCACGTGATTGTGCGCTGAACGTGATGACGTTTGGTGCCAAGATCTTCCCGTGACTTGATCACATGGGGTCCCATCTTGCATAGTGACGTCAGGCGTTTTTGGACGCTGTGTCACGTGATCGCACTGCCAGAGTGCCGTAGATGGAGTTGACTCATAGGTAGTCATATGATTACCTATGGAGGCCCCTTTGGACCAAAAATATGCAGAGGAACATTGTCATCGGGGAAACCATAATGAGCATTGCATATTATTGTCTGTGAGGAAAGGAATTAAGGGATAGATTATAATGGAGGGAAGGAAGGGATAGAACTAGATATATATATATATACACATATGTTCATGAAAATATATAAATATACACATAGAAAAATTATTATATATACAAAAAAATGGGGGAAAAAAGGAAGTAGGAGGACAAAGAGGAAAATATAAAGGGGTAAAGGGAAGGGAGAGATGAAGAAAGGGAATAGTAGAGATACAAAATTATATGCATTTGCATCATATAAAACCACTTGTCTAAAATCTATAGTAAATAATGATTAATAAAGTTATAATAGACATCAATTTAAAATATTATTATAAATATTCCTAAAAACTGTTAATAAAATTTCTCAAGTGTTTCGTTGAGTCCTAAAGGGTGTAGTGTATTAAATTTAAATATATAAAACATTTCTTTTCTTACCAGCCTGGAATGATTCCCTAATGTAATTTGTTCCAAAGGGGTGATGGATAGTCCCGACGGATCAGCACCGTGATGAATTGAAAAATGTTTAGAGACACTATGTGATGCAAATTGTCTTTTAATGTTGTAACGGTGTTGATTAAGTCTACACCGTAATGTGTTTGACGTTCGTCCTATATAACGTAGGGAGCAAGGACATTCAATGAGGTAGATTACGTTTTTCGAGTTACATGTTAAAAACTGTTTAATACGGTGAGGTGGATTTGTTGGACCTAAATCAACTGTTTTTCTCTTGTTACAAATATTGTTGCAACATTTGCAACCTTTTTTTCCACATTTATATGATCCTGTTATTTGTAGTATTGTGTTTTTCCTAAGATTGGGTTTAGAATTGATTGTCTGGGGACAGGACGGAGCCAGAATATTCCCAAGAGTTTTATTCTTACGGTACGTGAGGTTCGGTTTAAGTGGAATTTCTGATGATAAGTGTGGGTCGGCCTTAAGGATACTCCAGTGTTTTGATATGATTCGTTTCAGTTCCTTATGTTTATTATTGTACTTTGTAATGAAACGTACCGCTCCTTTTTCTTCTGGTTGAGATATTGTTTTATTTTTTCTTATTACTCGTTCTTCATCCCTAGCTTTCCTATATGAATCATGTATCAGGGTTGAAGGGTATTTCTTTTCTCTGAACCTATCACACAAGATTTTAGCTTGTTTCTCAAAATTTTGGTTAGAGGTGCAATTCCTTCTAATCCTCTTCAATTGTCCATAAGGGACATTGGTTTTCCAGGGTTTATAGTGATTGCTCCGGAAATCTAACAGGCTATTAGCGTCTACCTCTTTGAAATGTGTCTGGGTTTCTATTCTGCCCTCCTTACTGCTGATGTCTAGGTCCAAAAATGTAACCTCAGTTGGGCTAAGTGTTCCTGTAAATTTGAGGTTCCAAGTATTGGAATTCAGTTTGGAAACAAAATTGTTTGCTTCATCGATTGTCCCATCCCATATCATGATGATGTCATCGATGAAGCGTCTATAAAACCGAATATGGGGGTCCGAGATAGTCTCCTCAAAGGCCCCCATATACAGGTTGGCAAAACAAGGGGCACATTTCGTGCCCATTGCTGTACCACGGGTCTGGACATAGAACTGCCTATCGTGTTGAAAATAATTATTGCGTAAAATGAATGACAGACCATCCAATAGAAACTGCTTTTGGTTCTTGGGTAAAAATTGATCTGAATACAAAAAATGCCCAACAGCCTGTACACCTTCTTGATGGGGAATATTAGAATATAGGGCACATACATCTAGTGTTACCCAGATGTATGAAGATTGCCAATTGATGGATTCTAATAATGTGAGGAGATGTGCTGTGTCTTTTAAGTAGGCTGGTAGACTTTGAACTATTCGCTGAAGCTGGTGATCTATATACTGTGACAAGTGACTGGTGAGTGAGCCGATACCTGAAATGATGGGACGTCCTGGTGGGTTCTGTAATGACTTATGTATTTTGGGGAGAAAGTAGAAATAGGCTATTTCTGGATGGAATCTTTTGAGATACATTGATTTTCAAAAGCCTCATTAATCAAGCTAAAAAGCTCACGTCTTAATTGATCAGTTGGGTCCCCAGGCAATTTGGCATAATAATCGGGATCCCCCAAAATTCTTTGGGCCTCGGTGTCGTAGGATTCCCTGTCCATTATTACGACCCCCCCCCCCCCCTTTGTCGGCTTGTTTAATGACAATTTTTTCATTTTCTTGAAGTTTTTGAATTGTTTTTAGTTGGGAGGGTTTTAAATTTCCTCTTTGGCTGTTGTTCTTAGTTTGGGTTGTGATTAAACTTCTAAAGTCCTCTATAACCTTATTGTAAAATGTGGAAATGTATGGACCTTTTGAGTCCATGAGGTAAAAAGTACTTGGTAGTTTGAGATTAGTGAATAGGGGTCGTACTGATGCTGTTGTCATATCTATGGGGTCACTGGTAATTATCGGTTCTTGATCTAATCTAGTTGCTTCTGCACCACATAGTGAATCGATTTTTTGGTCCTTAATGTGAAAATGTCGTTTCAATGTTAATTTACGAATAAAACAATTTAAATCTAAAAATAAATCAAATAAATCCGGGTCTATAGAGGGGCTAAATGATAACCCTCTGGATAAAATATCGGCCTCCTCAAAGGATAGCGAATGAGATGAAATGTTAAAAATGCCCATTTTTATTGCTTCTGTATTGGGGATTGTATTTTCTGAGTTGGTTTGATTGGGATTAGATTTTTTATTTGTTTTGATGTGGGTTTTTCGCCCCGCGCGTTTCCCTCTCCTACATTTTTTTTTCTATTGATTTTTGGGGTGGTGTCCTGTGGGGTGATCTGTAGAATTGTGTTATCTTGCTGTTGGTGTTTTTGGTATTCTGAATTTGTTTGGGTGGGATTTTTCCTTTGTCTGTGAGAGAGTTGGTTACACTGCGTGTAATTCTCGTGGTCGGTTGGAGTTCTTCGTTCCTGAGGGGACCTACTCCTAAAAAATTAACTGAGATTTCAGATGTTTGATGCACCAAACTAGGTGAATTTGGTTTATTATCTGGACGTGTGACAGTCGTATTCTCATTTGTTAATTGAGAGGGGGTAGTCAATGTTCCCTGATTATCTATAAACTCTATCAAGTCTGATGGACTCCCAGGAACCTCCTCCATCAGAGGGGGTCCTGGTGGGGGGTTAGGGTTTATACATCCCAGGTTAGTTGATTGGTGAGGTGTTTTTTGCCCCAGACTTATTGAATCAGTATTTTTATTGATCTTTTCGAACATCCTAGTTCTTTCAGTCGTATCCTGGAGTGTTATTTGCATAAGGGCTGGAATAGGATTTTTATTTCTTATGTTGTCAACCCTATATTTGTGATATGTACTATTGCTGTTATTGTTATTATAACTTCTCCAATTAGTTCCAAATTGGTTCCTGTATGGATGATTATGTCTTGATGAATACTGCCAATGGTTTCTCTCATGCATATCCAAAAATCGGTTATGAGTAAACGAATTAAAGGTAATAGAAGGGCGTCTATTACCAGCATTATGAATATAAGACCATGGTTGATGGGAAGGGGGCTGATAGCGGGGGAAAGGGAGGGGGGGGGGACCATTGTATGACTGCCATTCATTATACCTATCATGGGCCTGCGGGTAATGATTGTATTTGGGGGGTTTTATAGTGGATTGAAAGGGGTGTATCTTTCCTTTAGAATTTTTGGTAGTTGGCAATGAGTCTGCTTTAGTTTTGGTGACATTAGCTTTAGAGTGTTGCTGTTTCGAAGGTTTGTATTCCCAAGGGAAATCCTTTTCTTCTTTTTTGTCCTTCAAATCTCTAAATAATTTTTTTATTTTACGGTTGATGATATCCTTTTTAATTTTGCCGATTTGTTCTAAAATATATGTAGAACAGTCATCCGGGCATTTTAATCCCAGATGTAGTGTTTTCATTAGGTGTATATCACTAAGTTGTTTCCGTTTTTCAATTATTTTGCCAAGCATAAGATCAGAAAAAGTTCTTAACATGATCCTCCATTGTCCCGAAAAATCGGAATCATTGGGAAAGGCTGATTTTATAGGTACTCTCAATCCCCTAGGTGCTATATGATTTTCTCGATATAGGGTTAACACCAACCAGTCGAGAGTATGTCTATATAACTTATCAATATAGTCTTTTGTCATATATTTCAGTTTTAGGTTGTCCGCAGGCACTTCTATGGGGTCTTCTGGAAGTGCATCCTTGATTGAAGATGCATCCCAGGTTTTGGTAAAGTTTTCTATTGAAGCTGATTTGAACGGGTCCAAATTGACAGGGAAATTCAGGTGAATTGCTTGGATGAGAGTAGTGGGAAGTGAAAGCCAATCTAGTTCAATCGTTTCCACCACGGTTCGGCCAGCTTCAAAAATAATACCGGAGTTCTCCATGGAAAACCGTAAAGATAGGAATAAACAATAAATCAGATCACGTGACACAGCGTCCAAAAACGCCTGACGTCACTATGCAAGATGGGACCCCATGTGATCAAGTCACGGGAAGATCTTGGCACCAAACGTCATCACGTTCAGCGCACAATCACGTGACCTCCCGGGATCCATGACGAAAGATCCCATGGAGGAAAGCAGCGGAGATCCGCCCCCTTCGTGTGCCATAGGATGCTGAACACTGGCCAGATCGGCTTGGGGGTATGTTTCCCATTATGGTGCAACAATATATAGCCCCCGCCTCTTGTTCCCTCCCTCCCTCCTTCCCTCCCCCCTTTCTCCCCCCCGTCCTGAGCTCCGATCACGTGGTGATAGTGTAGTATCCCCGTAAGGGGACTGTTAAACATACATAGTTTTTAGATATAATGTCCAAACATCAATAATAATATACCAATAATAACGAGAGTGGGATGTGATTAATTAGAAAATATATTGTTTAGGGCTTGCAGATTGTTTAGATTGAAACTCCTCCCCTTCCCCTTAGAGTATGTCAGCTATAAATAGGAATCACTAGACATGTGTCCCTTATGCTTGAAAAAGGCTTACAAAAAGCCGAAACGCGTTGCGATATCTATCCACTTACCTTTGCATGTGTATAATAAATTGTTTTATGAAATACACCCCTGCATCGTTGGAATTTCCCTGCTTCTTTGGATATTGGGGTGCCAGGAGTCCAAGGCACCCCACATCAAGTAAGACTTATACTGGTCGATACAGTTGGATGGAGCGCATCAAGTGAGTTTTTCTGTCTCTTTTAAAATTTCCATTAACAAATATACCTTTTATGTAACTGCCGATGCCTAAACATCTGGGAGAGCTCAGCCCTAGAAGCATGAGCTTCCTGAGACGTCATTAGCAGGTAAGTGGTGAAGCATTGTGGTGTCCGCATGCTAAAGGCCCTTGTAGACGGGACGAGTGTCAGGCAAACGATGCCCGCCCCTCGCCCGCATATACTGGCTGAGGCTGGTATCGCTGGCTCATGGCGGGGCGGCTGCAGGAGATTCCTCTTCTCGTTCTCCCCCGCCCCTCCCCATTGACATACCACAGCGGCCGTTCGCTACTGAACATCCGCTAGTTACACTGAATGAGGAGCGATCTGCTGATTGTCCATCATTTGTGCTGCATAAACTATGGGTGATGAGCTAATCGCTCAGTGTAACTAGTGGCTGTTCAGTAGTGAACGGCCGCTGTGTTGTGTGAATGGAGGGGGGGGAAGCGAGAGGAGAGAAATCGCCTGCACTGCCCTGCCCCCTGCTGACCGCTGCATGTGACAGCATGGGAGCGTGAACACACAGGGATGAGTGTCGGCCATCGTTTGCCTGACAGTCCTCCCTTATAACCCAGCATAACTCGAGCTAAGCTGACATTTGGAGCCAGGAGACTTAAGGAGAATGGAAGGGCTAATTCACATCACAGCTGAGGTAAAGGTGAGGGAATACTATTATCTTGCTAAATGCCAACATCCAGCAGGCAGGGGGGAGGAAATAGGTGAGGGGCCCGAAAAATTACCAATGCTGTCTAGCTGCACACAAGAGGGGTGCCATACAGCCGTCCAGAATGGGCGGCTATGAAATGGATGCTGAGGCAGGCCTGCCAGTCTCTATATCACACCGTCTCTTGGAGCAGTACCGAGATTCCCTGCAGGATAGATCAGTAGGGTTCATGGCCAGAGTATGCCATTATGACCAGCGGGTGTGGGCCCACTGTGCCAACCAATCATTTGGCTTTGGGCTAAACCTAAGAATAAAGACAGGATGTACCCCATAGTTGGCATAGAATGGGCACTGGGCGGTTGAGCTGTGTTGGGCATTGTTGTAGGTGAACTCTGCTGACGATAAATAATACATCGTCCTGGAGATGAAGCAGCGGAGATACTGCTCCAGTGTCTGGTTTGTTCTCTTGGTCTGGCCGTTAGACTGAGGATGAACGGCAGAGGAGAGACTCATGGTGGTTCTCAGGGCCATGCAGAAGTGTTTCCAGAGCTTTGAGGTAAACTGTACCCCTCTGTCAGAGACCACATGATCAGGAATTCCATGTAGTCGGAAAACTTCCCAGATCATCTACTCCGCTGTGTGCTCGCCGGTGGGAATCTTTGTTATGGGGATGTAGTGAGCTACCTTCACGAGTCGGTCCACAACAAGGATGGTAGTCATTCTGTTAAGTACAAAGATATAGATCCCCATGGCCTGGATGCGACTGGCAAAGGTTGTAGGAAACCTAGAGGGCAAACTTGTGGTGTCTTCATCTGAGCACTTACTTCGCAGGAGGTGACATACATCTTCAAATCAATTCCACCAAAAGCAACAGAGCAAGAATCTTTGTGACCCCCAGGTGACTGGCAAGCTTGGAATCATGGAACCAATTCTTTTTCTTTTAGGCGACTTAGTGGGCCAAATCGCCTAAAACTCCCCAGCAGACTTAGGATCCATCCGGTGTCACTATTCAAGCCGGCAACCAGCTCTTCCACCAGAGTACTGAAAACATAGAGGGAGGCTGCAGTGTCTAGTCCAGTGGAAGGGATATGGCCTTGGGAGCTGGCCCCCAACATTCATGCCCCTTAGCTAATGAGCGAATTTCACCTTAGGTACCTTTGCCTTAGGATAAGCCGACTCCTGGGATGTCCAGTGGCTATCCTGGAAGGAGGGGGCTGGTGTCAGGACTCAAACCTGGGACCTCTTGTACCCCAGCTGGCAGCTCTCTCTGCTGAGCCATCCAGGCCTCTGGACAAATTTTCCTGCAAACTCTGACCTTGTTTCCAGATCCTACTATCCAGCTCCTTTTTTAGTTCTGCCTGTTCTTGATTAGGACTACCTATAAAAGCCTGGCCCTGACACTCCTTCCTTGCGTGATTATTGTGCTCCAAGCCGTGATCAAGCTCTACTTCTGCCTGCTCCTATGCTATTAAACTGAGACCTCTCATTGCTAACTTCTGTCTCTTCCCTGACTACTCTCCAGACCTACAGCCGCTACACCTGAGGCTCCACCCTAGTGCTTTAAACCGCTACACACTGACATATAGGAGACTTAATAGCAGTCTACAAATATGTGAAGGGCCGTCACAGTGCAGAGGGATCAGCCCTATTCTCATCTGTACAAGGAAAGACTAGAAGCAATGGGATGAAACTGAAAGGGAGGAGACACAGATTACATATTAGACAGTGAGGGGATCAATGAGTGGAACAGGTTGCCACAATAGGTGGGGAGTTCTCCTTCAATGGAAGTCTTCAGAGGCTGGAGAGACATCTGTCTGGGATGATTTAGGGATCCTGCACTGAGCGGGGGGGTTAGACCTGATGACCCCGGAGGACCTGATGACCCCGAAGGACCCGATGACCCTGGAGAACTCGATGACCCCTGGAGGACCCTGGAGAACTCGATGACCCCCGGAGGACCCTGGAGGACCCGATGACCCCGGAGGACCCTGGAGGACCCGATGACCTCGGAGGACCCTGGAGAACCCGATGACCCCCGGAAGACCTGAGGACCCTGGAGGACCCGATGACCCCAGAGGACCCTGGGGGACCCGATGACCCCGGAGTCCTACCATTCTATGATTCTATGATATGACCACATTGACATTACACACCACAACACAATTAGCTCTTTACACTTGATCTTGTAGTTTGCGTCACTGTCAGCCCTTTACACTGGATGAGCATGACAGTGAAGAGGAGATGGAGAGCGGGAGAGGAACCTGTGCGAGAGACCAAAAAGCTCTTTCCTGATGTTCTACTTTCTTTGCCCTGAAGTATCTTAGGGGGAAGATCAAGGCCAGCGCTGCTGTCACAAGACGCAGCATGAAACCAGCCTCGATCACAATGATAACTGCCCTCTCAACAACCCGGCACCGACGGATGCAAGGAATTGTGTCCTATATCCCATTAGAGAAAAAAATCTCTTTCTCTTTCTCCACTTACCAAATTACCCCTCTTTGGCTCAGTTCTAACCCCCTATCAACCACCATTATCTCCCCCTTTCCCCCTCCTCTTCTCAGTGATCCCCAATCCCATCCCCTCCTTATCTTCTGCTTGCCCCCTCCTCTTCTCAGTTTTGCCCCCTCTCATCCCCAATTATCTCCTTGTCCTCCTCTTTCCAGTCCTGCCCCATCTCGTTCCCCCATTATCTCAGCACTGCCCCCTTTTCTTTTCAGTTCTGCCTCCCTATCGTTCCCCCATTACTTTCCCCTTGTCCTTTTCACTCCTCAATTCTGCACCTCCTCCCATCCCCAATTATCTCCCTATTTCCCCCTCCTCCTCTGAGTTCTGCCGCCCATTATCTCCCTCTTGACCCCTCCTCTCCTACGTTTTGCCTACTCTCACCCCACTATTTTCTTCACCTTGCCCTCTTCTTTTCTCAGTTCTGCTTTCTCTTGCCCTATCATGATCTCCCCCTTGCCCACGTCCCATCTCTGCATTATATGCCCCTGCCTCTTCCTCTCCTCAGTTCTGCTCTGCCCCATTCTCAAATTATCTCCCCCTTGCCCCCTCCTATCCTTAGTTCTGCCCCCCTCCCGTCACCCCAATATCAACCCCTGGCTCCTCCTTTCCTTAGTTCTACCCCCTCTCATCCCCTTTATCTCCCCTGTCCCTCTCCTCCCCTCAGTTCTGCCCCCCTCCGGTCCCCCATTAGCTCTTCCTTGTAACCTCCTCTCACCAGTCCTGCCGCCTTTAGCTCTCCTCAGTTCTGCCCTGCATCCATCCTCCCATTATCTCCCCCAGCCTTCTCCTCTCCCCAGTTTTCCCCCTTCGATCACCACAGTATCTCCCCCAGCCTTCTCCTCTCCCCAGTTCTGCCACCTCCCATCCCCCATTATCTCCACCTTGCCCCTTCTCTTCCCAGTTCTGCCCTCTTTGCATTCCCCTCTTAGCTTTCCCTTGTCTCCTCCTCTCCCCAGTTCTTCCCTCCTTCCATTATCCCATTATCTCCCTCAGCCTTCAGCTCTCCCCAGTTCTGCCTCCTCCTGTCCCCCATTATCTTCCCATTGCCCCTCCTCTCCCCAGTTCTGCCCACTTCCCATCCCCTACTAGCTCTTCCTCATCCCCTCCTCTCCCCATTTATGCCCCCCTCCCATCCCCCATTAACCCCCATTTCTCTTCCTCTCTCCAGTTCTGCCCCATCCTCCATTATCCCCCCGTGCCCCCTCCTCTCCCCAGTTCTGCCCCCTGCCATGCCCCATTAACTCCTACTCTCCCCAGTTCTGCCCCTTCCAATCCCCCATTATTCCCCCTTGCCCCCTACCTACCTTCCCCCATTGTCCCCCCTTGCCCCTCCTCTCCCTAGTTCTGCCCCCTCGCTCCCCCCCATTGTCCTCCACTTGCCCCTCTTCTCCCCAGTTCAGCCCCTCTCCCATCCCCAAATATCCCCTCTTGCCCCCTCCTTTCCACAGTTCTGCCCCCTCCCATCCCATTAACCCCTTCTGTCCCCAGTTCTGCCCCCTCCTTTCCCCCATAATCAACCCTTGTCCCCTCTTCTCAGTTCTGCACCCTCTGCCATTAACCCATCCTCTCTCTAGTTTCCTCCCCCCTGTCCACATTTATTCTCCCTTGCACCCTCCTCTACCCAGTTCAGCCCCTGCTCGTCCCCTAATAACCCCCTTTTTCCCCTCCACTCCCCAGTTCTGCCCGCCTCCCATCCCCCATTATGCACCCATTGCCCCTCCTCTCCTCAGTTCTGTCCCCCTTCCTTCCCCCTATTGTCCCACTTGCTCCTCCTCTCCCCAGTTCTGCCACCCTCCTGTCCCCCATTATCCCCCCTTGTCCTCTCCTATCTCCACTTCTGCCCCCTCCCATCCACTATTAACCCATCTTCACCCCAGTTATGCCCCCCTCCTGTCCCTCATTACCCACCCTTGTCCCCTCCTCTTCCCAGTTCTACCCCCACCCGTCCCCCACTGACCCTCCTTGTCCCTTCCCCTCCCCAGTTCTGCCCACCTCCCATCTCCTATTATCCTCCCTACAAGTAGTATGGGAACAGCACTCCTCCACAGAACCAATAAGGTAGGACCCACAGATACAGAGCTGCCAGCTACAGCAGGAGTCTGGATCAATAGACTCCACAAAAGTGTCATCCAAATAGAAGATAAGCTGTAGCAGCAATAATGATGCAATAGAGGAATAAAGACAACTTTGGCATAACTCCTGCATCATTATTGCTGCTACAGCTTATCTTCTATTTGGATCCTATTATCCTCCCATTGCCCCTCCTCTCCCCAGTTCTGCTCCACTTCTTTTCCCCCCATTGTCCGCCCTTGCCCCTCCTCTCCCCAGTTCTGTCCTCTCCCATCCCCTATGTACCCCTCCTTTCCCCAGTTCTGCCAGTCTCCCATCCCCATAATCCCCCCTTGCCCCTCCTCTCATCAGTTTTATCCCTCTCCTGTCAGCGTTAACCCCCCCCCCTTGAACCCTCCTCTCCCATTTCTGACCCCCTCCTGTCCCCCATTATCCTCCCTTGCCCCCCATTATCCTCCCTTGCCCCCTCCTTGTCCCATTTTAGGCCCCCTCCTATCCCCCATTTTCCCCTCCTCTCTCCAGTTCTTCCCCCCTCCTGTCCTCCATTATCCCCCAGAGCCCCCTCCTCTCCACAGTTCTTCCCTGTCCCGTCCCCCATTATACCTCCTTTCCCCCTCCTCTCCTAAGTTCTGCCCCCTCTCATCCCTCATAAGCCCCCTTGTCCCCTCTTTTGCCCCTACCATCCCCCATTAACCCATCCTCTCCCCAATTCCGCCTCCCTACTGTCCCTCATTAACCACCTTGTCCCCTCCTCTCGCCACTTCTGCTCCCCTACCACATTATCTCCCTGTTGCCCCTCCTTTCCCCAGTTCTACCCCAATCCCTTCCTCCTATTGTCCCCTCTTGCTCCCCCTCTCCCAAATTCTGCCACCCTCCCATTCCCCATTAACCCATCCTCTCCCTAGTTCTGTCCTGTCTCCATTAACCCATCCTCTTCCCAGTTCCGCCCATTCCTGTCCCAATTTATCCCCCCTTGCCCCCTCCTCTACCCAGTTCAGCCCCTTCCCATCCCCTATTTCCCTCAACCGTGCCCTCTCCTCATTTCTACGCCTCTCCCATCCCCCATTATCCCACCTTGTCCTCTCCTCTCCCCAGTTCGGCTCCCTCTGAACCACCATTAACCCATCATCTCCCTAGTTCTGCCCCTCTCCTGTCCCTCATTACCCCCCTTGTCCCCTCCTCTCCCCAGCTCTTCCCCCCACCCATCCCCCATTAACCCACCCTTGTCCCCTCCTCTCCCCAGTTCTGCCCTTCTCCCATCCACCATTATCTGTCCATTGCCCCTCCTCTCCCCAGTTCTGCCACCCTCCTGTCCCCCATTATCCCCCCTTGCCCCGTCCTCCCACTTCTGCCCCCTTCCATCCCCCATTATCTCCCCATGCCCCCTCCTCTCCCCAGTTCTGCCAACCTCCCATCCCCTATTATCCCCCCATTGCCCCTCATCTTCCCAGGTTCTTCCCCCCTACTGTCACCCATTAACCCCTCTTGTTCACTTCTCTCCCCAGTTCTGCCCCTCACCAATGCCCCATTACCACCCCATTGCCCCTATTCTCCACAGTTCTGCCCAACTCTCTTCCCCCCCATTGTCCCCTCTTGCCCCTCCTAACCCCAGTTCTGCCCCCTCCCATCCCCCTTTATTCTCTCATGCCCCCTCCTCTCCCCAGTTCTGCCCTCTCCCATCCCCCATTAACCCCTACTCTCTCCAGTTCTGCCCCTCTCCCATCCCCAAATGACCCTACTTGCCCCTCCTCTCCCCAGTTCTGCCACCCTCTCATCTCCCAATATCCCCCCTGCCCCCTCCTCCCCCAGTTCTGCCACCTTCCTATACCCTATTATCCCTCCTTTCCCCTCCTCCCCCCAGTTCTGCCCCCTCCCATCCCCAAATAACCCCTCCTCTCCCCAGTTCTGCCCTCTTCCTGTCCCCTATGCCCTCTCCTCTCCCCAGTTCAGGCCTCCTCCCTTTCCCCCATTGCCCCCCGACCCTCCTTTCCACAGTTCTGCCACCTTCCCATCCCCCATTATCCCTCTTGTCCCCTTCTCTCCCCAGTTCTGCACCCTCTGCCATTAACCCATCCTCTCCCTAGTTCCTCCCCCCTCCTGTCCTCATTTATCTTCCCTTGCACCCTCCTCTACCCAGTTCAGCCCCCTGCCCGTCCCCTATTAACCCCCCTTGTCCCCTCCACTCCCCAGTTCTGCCCACTTCCTATCCCCCATTATCCCCCCATTGCCCCTCCTCTCCCAAGTTCTGTCCCCCTTCCTTTCCCCCCATTGTCCCCCTTGCTCCTCCTCTCCCCAGTTCTGCCACCCTCCTGTCCCCCATTATCCCCCTTGTCTTCTGCTGTCTCCACTTCTGCCCCCTCCCATCCGCCATTAACCCATCTTCACCCCATTTATGCCCCCCTCCTGCCCCTCGTTAGCCACCCTTGTCCCCTCCACTCCCCAGTAATGCCCCCTCCCATCCACCATTAACCAATCATCTCCCCAGTTCTGCCACCCACCCGTTCCCCATTAACCCCCCTTCTCTCCCCAGTTCTGCCCCCCCCAATCACCCATTATGTCCCCATTGCCTCTCCTCTTCCCAGTTCTGCCCGCTCCCTTCCCCCCAGTGTTCCACCGCTTGCCCCTTCTCTCCCCAGTTTTGCTCCCTCTCAGTTCTGCCACCCTCTAATCCCTGCTTATCCCCCTTGCCCCTCCTCTCCCCAGTTTTGCCCCCTCTCATCCCCCAATAACCCCACCTCTCCTCAATTCTGCAACTCTCCAGTCCCCCCATTATCCCCTCTTGCCCTTTCTCTCCCAGGTTCTGCCCACTCCCATTAACCCCTCCTCTCCTCAGTTCTGCCACCCTCCTCTCCCCAGTTCTGCCACCCTCATGTCCTCTATTACCCCCTCTTGTCCCCTCCTTTTCCCAGTTTTGCCCCTCTTGTCCCCATTAACACCCTCTTTGTAACATTCTCTCCCCATTTCTACCCTCCTCCCATCCCCATTAACCCTCCCTTGTTCCCAGCTCTCCCCAGTTCTGCCCCCATCTCCCATTATACCCCCTTGCCTCTCATCTCCTCAGTTCTGCCACCCTCCCATCCCCCATTATCCCCCCTTGTCCCCTCCTCTTCCCAGTTCTGCCCCCTCCCATCCCCCATTAACCCGTCCTCTTCCCAGTTCTGCCTCCTCCTGTCCCCAATTATCCCCCCTTTCCCCCTCCTCCACCCTGTTCAGCCCCACTCCCATCCCCCATTAACCCAACTTGTCCCCTCCTCTTCCCAGTACTGCCCTCCTCCCATCCCCCCTTTCCCCCTCCTCTCCCCAGTTCTGCCCCCATCGCATCCCCCAATATCCCTCCTTGCCCCTCCTTTCCCCAGTTCTGCAACCCTCCCCCCATTATCCCCCCTTGTCCCGTCCTCTCCCCAGTTCTGCCCCCTCCCATCCCCCATTAACCCGTCCTCTTTTCAGTTCCGCCCTCTCCTGTCCCCCATTAACCCCCCATTCCCCCTCCTCTCCCCTGTTCAGCCCCACTCCCATCCCCCATTCTCCCCTCCTCTCCCCAGTACTGCCCCCCTCCCATCCCCCATTATCCCCCCGTGCCCCCTCCTCTCCTCAGTGCTATCCCTCCCACCCCCGGGCGCTCGCTCGCTGCCCTACAAGGCTGTGATGATCGGGTCTGGGCGGTGTTAGTGTCCCGGGATATAAAGCTGGGAGTCGGGGCAGCGCTCCTCCAGCCCCCGCAGCCCGTAGAGCCCGTCTCGCCGTCCGTTCTCTGCCGCAGCCGCCCGTTCACACCCGCCGCCATGGACGCCATCAAGAAGAAGATGCAGATGCTGAAGCTGGACAAGGAGAACGCCATAGACCGGGCGGAGCAGGCGGAGGGCGACAAGAAGCAGGCGGAGGACCGCTGCAAGCAGGTACTGCGACCCCCAACGTGCCGCCTCCAAGTGGGGTCCGAGGACTCGGCAAAGGCTGCAGCTTCCTATCATACCCGTATAATAGCACTGCTACCCCCCTAGTCTGTAACTACTACCCCCCTAGTCTGTAACTACTACCCCCCCTAGTGGGATACCAGTACTACACCCCTAGTCTGTAACTACTACCCCCCTAGTCTGTAACTACTACCCCCCCTAGTGGGATACCAGTACTACCCCCCTAGTCTAGTGGATGCCACTACTACCACCCCTAGTCTGTAACTACTACCACCCCTAGTCTGTAACTACTACCACCCCTAGTCTGTAACTACTACCACCCCTAGTCTGTAACTACTACCACCCCTAGTCTGTAACTACTACCACCCCTAGTCTAGTGGATGCCACTACTACCCCCCTAGTCAGTTACTACTACCACCCCTAGTGGGATACCAGTACTACCCCCCTACTCTGTAACTACTACCACCAATAGTCTAACTACTACCCCCCCTAGTCTGTAACTACTACCACCCCTAGTCTGTAACTACTACCACCCCTAGTCTGTAACTACTACCACCCCTAGTCTGTAACTACTACCCCCCCTAGTGGGATACCAGTACTACCCCCCTAGTCTGTAACTACTACCCCCCCTAGTGGGATACCAGTACTACACCCCTAGTCTGTAACTACTACCCCCCTAGTCTGTAACTACTACCCCCCCTAGTGGGATACCAGTACTACCCCCCTAGTCTAGTGGATGCCACTACTACCACCCCTAGTCTGTAACTACTACCACCCCTAGTCTGTAACTACTACCACCCCTAGTCTGTAACTACTACCACCCCTAGTCTGTAACTACTACCACCCCTAGTCTGTAACTACTACCACCCCTAGTCTAGTGGATGCCACTACTACCCCCCTAGTCAGTTACTACTACCACCCCTAGTGGGATACCAGTACTACCCCCCTACTCTGTAACTACTACCACCAATAGTCTAACTACTACCCCCCCTAGTCTGTAACTACTACCACCCCTAGTCTGTAACTACTACCACCCCTAGTCTGTAACTACTACCACCCCTAGTCTGTAACTACTACCACCCCTAGTCTGTAACTACTACCACCCCTAGTCAGTTACTACTACCACCCCTAGTGGGATACCAGTACTACCCCCCTACTCTGTAACTACTACCACCAATAGTCTAACTACTACCACCCCTAGTCTATAACTACTACTTCCTCGCTAGCATATCCTACATGGGTGAAGCATTTTATCCCTCTGCGCCGGAGCTTCGCAGGGCTTTCTTTGGACTACAGAGCTGACAATCTACAGATCAGCAGACATCTCAAGGATGAAGAACCTTGGAGGAGATAGGGGGTATCCTCACCCCAGGGGCTTACAGCTAAAGGAACCTGATAATTGCTACATGTGATTTCAGTTGTCGTGTGGCGCCCCCTACCGGAAACTAAGGAAACCCTTTAGTATCCACTGGACCCCTGATCCAGCCCAGCTGTAATACCAACTCCAGAACTGCAGACAAGAGCCTATTATACATACAAGGACCTAAAGACCCCCACATTTCCTATCTGTGCCCCCCTGATCACCTCCAGCCACAAAGGGCGCATATAAGGCGGTCTGCCTGATATCAGCATATCTACTGTAATATAGAGCTGGATGTAATGGATACAATGTATCTACTGTATATAAATCATAGAATGGTAGAGTTGGAAGGGTCCTCCAGGGTCATCGGGTCCAAACCCCCTATATGTAATGGATACAATGTATCTGGTGTATATGAGGGGTAATCTAGAGCTATATATAATGGATACAATGTATCTGGTGTATATGGGGGGTAATCTAGAGCTATATATAATGGATACAATGTATCTGGTGTATATGGGGGGTAATCTAGAGCTATATATAATGGATACAATGTATCTGGTGTATATAAATCATAGAATGGTAGAGTTGGAAGGGTCCTCCAGGGTCATCGGGTCCAACCCCCCTATATATAATGGATACAATGTATCTGGTGTATATGAGGGGTAATCTAGAGCTATATATAATGGATACAATGTATCTGGTGAATATGAGGGTAATCTAGAGCTATATATAATGGATACAATGTATGTGGGGTATATGAGGGGTAATCTAGAGCTATCTATAATGTATACAATGTATGTGGGGTATATGAGGGGTAATCTGGAGCTATATATAATGGATACAATGTATCTGATGTATATGAGGGGTAATCTGCAGCTATACATAATGGATACAATGTATGTGGTGTATATGTCGGGTAATCTAGAGCTATCTATAATGTATACAATGTATGTGGGGTATATGAGGGGTAATCTAGAGCTATCTATAATGGATACAATGTATCTGGTGTATATGAGGGGTAATCTAGAGCTATATATAATGGATACAATGTATCTGGTGAATATGAGGGGTAATCTAGAGCTATATATAATGGATACAATGTATGTGGGGTATATGAGGGGTAATCTGGAGCTATATATAATGGATACAATGTATCTGATGTATATGAGGGGTAATCTGGAGCTATATATAATGGATACAATGTATCTGGTGTATATGAGGGGTAATCTAGAGCTATATATAATGGATACAATGTATCTGGTGTATATGAGGGGTAATCTAGAGCTATATATAATGGATACAATGTATGTTGGGTATATGAGTGGTAATCTAGAGCTATATAATGGATACAATGTATCTGGTGAATATGAGGGGTAATCTAGAGCTATATATAATGGATACAATGTATCTGCTGTATATGAGGGGTAATCTAGAGCTATATATAATGGATACAATGTATCTGGTGTATATGAGGGGTAATCTATAGCTATATATAATGGATACAATGTATCTGGTGTATCGGGGGGGTAATCTAGAGCTATATATAATGGATACAATGTATCTGGTGTATATGAGGGGTAATCTAGAGCTATATATAATGGATACAATGTATCTGGTGTATATGAGGGGTAATCCAGAGCTATATATAATGGATACAATGTATCTGGTGTATATGAGGGGTAATCTAGAGCTATATATAATGGATACAATGTATGTGGTGTATATGAGGGGTAATCTGGAGCTATATATAATGGATACAATGTATCTGGTGTATATGGGGGGTAATCTAGAGCTATATATAATGGATACAATGGATGTGATGTCTATGAGGGGTAATCTAGAGCTATATATAATGGATACAATGTATCTGGTGTATATGGCGGGTAATCTAGAGCTATATATATATAATGGATACAATGTATGTGGTGTATATGAGGGGTAATCTAGAGCTATATATAATGGATACAATGTATCTGGTGTCTATGAGGGGTAATCTAGAGCTATATATATATATAATGGATACAATGTATCTGGTGTATATGAGGGGTAATCTAGAGCTATATATAATGGATACAATGTATCTGCTGTATATGAGTGGTAATCTAGAGCTATATATATATATATAATGGATACAATGTATCTGGTGTATATGGGGGGTAATCTAGAGCTATATATAATGGATACAATGTATCTGCTGTATATGAGGGGTAATCTAGAGCTATATATATAAGGGACACAATGTATCTGGTGTATATGAGGGGTAATCTGGAGCTATATATAATGGATACAATGTATCTGGTGTATATGAGGGGTAATCTGAAGCTATATATAATGGATACAATGTATCTGCTGTATATGAGGGCTAATCTAGAGCTATATATAATGGATACAATGTATCTGGTGTATATGAGGAGTAATCTGGAGCTATATATAATGGATACAATGTATCTGGTGAATATGAGGGGTAATCTAGAGCTATATATAATGGATACAATGTATGTGGGGTATATGAGGGGTAATCTAGAGCTATATATAATGGATACAATGTATCTGGTGTATATGAGGGGTAATCTAGAGCTATATATAATGGATACAATGTATGTGGTGTATATGAGGGGTAATCTGGAGCTATATATAATGGATACAATGTATCTGGTGTATATGGGGGGTAATCTAGAGCTATATATAATGGATACAATGTATCTGGTGTCTATGAGGGGTAATCTAGAGCTATATATAATGGATACAATGTATGTGGTGTATATGAGGGGTAATCTGGAGCTATATATAATGGATACAATGTATCTGGTGTATATGGGGGGTAATCTAGAGCTATATATAATGGATACAATGTATCTGGTGTCTATGAGGGGTAATCTAGAGCTATATATAATGGATACAATGTATCTACTGTATATGAGGGGTAATCTAGAGCTATATATAATGGATACAATGTATCTGGTGTATATGAGGGCTAATCTAGAGCTATATATAATGGATACAATGTATCTGCTGTATATGAGGGGTAATCTAGAGCTATATATAATGGATACATTGTATGTGGGGTATATGAGGGGTAATCTAGAGCTATATGTAATGGATACATTGTATGTGGGGTATATGAGGGGTAATCTAGAGCTATATGTAATGGATACAATGTATGTGGGGTATATGAGGGGTAATCTAGAGCTATATATAATGGATACAATGTATCTGGTGTCTATGAGGGGTAATCTAGAGCTATATATATAATGGATACAATGTATCTGGTGTATATGAGGGGTAATCTAGAGCTATATATAATGGATACAATGTATCTGGTGTATATGAGGGGTAATCTAGAGCTATATATAATGGATACAATGTATCTGGTGTATATGAGGGCTAATCTAGAGCTATATATAATGGATACAATGGATCTGATGTCCTTAGAGGGGTAATCTAGAGCTATATATATAATGGATACAATGTATCTGGTGTATATGAGGAGTAATCTAGAGCTATATATAATGGATACAATGTATCTGGTGTATATGGGGGGTAATCTAGAGCTATATATAATGGATACAATGTATCTGATGTATATGAGGGGTAATCTAGAGCTATATATAATGGATACAATGTATCTGGTGTATATGAGGGGTGATCTAGAGCTATATATAATGGATACAATGTATCTGGTGTATATGGGGGGTAATCTAGAGCTATATATAATGGATACAATGGATGTGATGTCTATGAGGGGTAATCTAGAGCTATATATAATGGATACAATGTATCTGGTGTATATGGCGGGTAATCTAGAGCTATATATATATAATGGATACAATGTATGTGGTGTATATGAGGGGTAATCTAGAGCTATATATAATGGATACAATGTATCTGGTGTCTATGAGGGGTAATCTAGAGCTATATATATATATAATGGATACAATGTATCTGGTGTATATGAGGGGTAATCTAGAGCTATATATAATGGATACAATGTATCTGCTGTATATGAGTGGTAATCTAGAGCTATATATATATATAATGGATACAATGTATCTGGTGTATATGGGGGGTAATCTAGAGCTATATATAATGGATACAATGTATCTGCTGTATATGAGGGGTAATCTAGAGCTATATATATAAGGGACACAATGTATCTGGTGTATATGAGGGGTAATCTGGAGCTATATATAATGGATACAATGTATCTGGTGTATATGAGGGGTAATCTGAAGCTATATATAATGGATACAATGTATCTGCTGTATATGAGGGCTAATCTAGAGCTATATATAATGGATACAATGTATCTGGTGTATATGAGGGGTAATCTGGAGCTATATATAATGGATACAATGTATCTGGTGTATATGAGGGGTAATCTAGAGCTATATATAATGGATACAATGTATCTGGTGTATATGAGGGGTAATCTAGAGCTCTATATAATGGATACAATGTATCTGGTGTATATGGGGGGTAATCTAGAGCTATATATAATGGATACAATGTATCTGGTGTATATGGGGTGTAATCTATAGCTATATATAATGGATACAATGTATCTGGTGTATATGAGGAATAATCCAGAGCTATATATAATGGATACAATGTATCTGGTGAATATGAGGGGTAATCTAGAGCTATATGTAATGGATACAATGTATGTGGTGTATATGAGGGCTAATCTAGAGCTATATGTAATGGATACAATGTATCTGGTGAATATGAGGGGTAATCTAGAGCTATATATAATGGATACAATGTATGTGGGGTATATGAGGGGTAATCTAGAGCTATATATAATGGATACAATGGATCTGATGTCCTTAGAGGGGTAATCTAGAGCTATATATATAATGGATACAATGTATCTGGTGTATATGAGGGGTAATCTAGAGCTATATATAATGGATACAATGTATCTGGTGTATATGAGGGGTAATCTAGAGCTATATATAATGGATACAATGTATCTGGTGTCTATGAGGGGTAATCTAGAGCTATATATATAATGGATACAATGTATCTGGTGTATATGAGGAGTAATCTGGAGCTATATATAATGGATACAATGTATCTGGTGAATATGAGGGGTAATCTAGAGCTATATATAATGGATACAATGTATCTGGTGTATATGAGGAGTAATCTAGAGCTATATATAATGGATACAATGTATGTGGTGTATATGAGGGGTAATCTAGAGCTATATATAATGGATACAATGTATGTTGGGTATATGAGGGGTAATCTAGAGCTATATAATGGATACAATGTATCTGGTGAATATGAGGGGTAATCTAGAGCTATATATAATGGATACAATGTATCTGCTGTATATGAGGGGTAATCTAGAGCTATATATAATGGATACAATGTATCTGGTGTATATGAGGGGTAATCTAGAGCTATATATAATGGATACAATGTATGTGGTGTATATGAGGGGTAATCTGGAGCTATATATAATGGATACAATGTATCTGGTGTATATGGGGGGTAATCTAGAGCTATATATAATGGATACAATGTATCTGGTGTCTATGAGGGCTAATCTAGAGCTATATATAATGGATACAATGTATCTGGTGTATATGAGGGGTAATCTAGAGCTATATATAATGGATACAATGTATCTGGTGTATATGAGGGGTAATCTAGAGCTATATATAATGGATACAATGTATGTGGTGTATATGAGGGGTAATCTGGAGCTATATATAATGGATACAATGTATCTGGTGTATATGGGGGGTAATCTAGAGCTATATATAATGGATACAATGTATCTGGTGTCTATGAGGGGTAATCTAGAGCTATATATAATGGATACAATGTATCTACTGTATATGAGGGGTAATCTAGAGCTATATATAATGGATACAATGTATCTGGTGTATATGAGGGCTAATCTAGAGCTATATATAATGGATACAATGTATCTGCTGTATATGAGGGGTAATCTAGAGCTATATATAATGGATACATTGTATGTGGGGTATATGAGGGGTAATCTAGAGCTATATGTAATGGATACATTGTATGTGGGGTATATGAGGGGTAATCTAGAGCTATATGTAATGGATACAATGTATGTGGGGTATATGAGGGGTAATCTAGAGCTATATATAATGGATACAATGTATCTGGTGTATATGAGGGGTAATCTAGAGCTATATATAATGGATACAATGTATCTGGTGTATATGAGGGCTAATCTAGAGCTATATATAATGGATACAATGGATCTGATGTCCTTAGAGGGGTAATCTAGAGCTATATATATAATGGATACAATGTATCTGGTGTATATGAGGAGTAATCTAGAGCTATATATAATGGATACAATGTATCTGGTGTATATGGGGGGTAATCTAGAGCTATATATAATGGATACAATGTATCTGATGTATATGAGGGGTAATCTAGAGCTATATATAATGGATACAATGTATCTGGTGTATATGAGGGGTGATCTAGAGCTATATATAATGGATACAATGTATCTGGTGTATATGGGGGGTAATCTAGAGCTATATATAATGGATACAATGGATGTGATGTCTATAAGGGGTAATCTAGAGCTATATATAATGGATACAATGTATCTGGTGTATATGTCGGGTAATCTAGAGCTATATATATATAATGGATACAATGTATGTGGTGTATATGAGGGGTAATCTAGAGCTATATATAATGGATACAATGTATCTGGTGTCTATGAGGGGTAATCTAGAGCTATATATATATAATGGATACAATGTATCTGGTGTATATGAGGGGTAATCTAGAGCTATATATAATGGATACAATGTATCTGCTGTATATGAGTGGTAATCTAGAGCTATATATATATATATAATGGATACAATGTATCTGGTGTATATGGGGGGTAATCTAGAGCTATATATAATGGATACAATGTATCTGCTGTATATGAGGGGTAATCTAGAGCTATATATATAAGGGACACAATGTATCTGGTGTATATGAGGGGTAATCTGGAGCTATATATAATGGATACAATGTATCTGGTGTATATGAGGGGTAATCTGAAGCTATATATAATGGATACAATGTATCTGCTGTATATGAGGGCTAATCTAGAGCTATATATAATGGATACAATGTATCTGGTGTATATGAGGAGTAATCTGGAGCTATATATAATGGATACAATGTATCTGGTGTATATGAGGAGTAATCTGGAGCTATATATAATGGATACAATGTATCTGGTGTATATGGGGGGTAATCTAGAGCTATATATAATGGATACAATGTATCTGGTGTATATGGGGGGTAATCTAGAGCTATATGTAATGGATACTATGTATCTGGTGTATATGGGGGGTAATCTAGAGCTATACATAATGTATACAATGTATCTGGTGTATATGAGGGGTAATCTAAAGCTATATATAATGTATACAATGTATCTGGTGTATTTGAGGGGTAATCTAGAGCTATATGTAATGGATACAATGTATCTGATGTATATGAGGGGTAATCTAGAGCTATATATAATGTATACAATGTATGTTGGGTATATGAGGGGTAATCTAGAGCTATATATAATGGATACAATGTATCTGCTGTATATGAGGGGTAATCTAGAGCTATATATAATGTATACAATGTATCTGGTGTATATGAGGGGTAATCTGGAGCTATCTATAATGGATACAATGTATCTGGTGTATATGGGGGGTAATCTAGAGCTATATATAATGGATACAATGTATGTGGGGTATATGAGGGGTAATCTAGAGCTATATATAATGGATACAATGTATCTGGTGTCTATGAGGGGTAATCTAGAGCTATATATATATATAATGGATACAATGTATGTGGTGTATATGAGGGCTAATCTAGAGCTATATATATATAATGGATACAATGTATCTGGTGTATATGAGGGGCAATCTAGAGCTATATATATAATGGATACAATGTATGTGGGGTATATGAGGGGAAATCTAGAACTATATATAATGGATACAATGTATCTGGTGTCTATGAGGGCTAATCTAGAGCTATATATATATAATGGATACAATGTATGTGGTGTATATGAGGGCTAATCTAGAGCTATATATATATAATGGATACAATGTATCTGGTGTATATGAGGGGCAATCTAGAGCTATATATATAATGGATACAATGTATCTGGTGTATATGAGGGGAAATCTAGAACTATATATGATGGATACAATGTATGTGGGGTATATGAGGGGTAGTCTAGAGCTATATATAATGGATACAATGTATGTGGGGTATATGAGGGGTAATCTAGAGCTATATATAATGGATACAATGTATCTGCTGTATATGAGGGGTAATCTAGAGCTATATATAATGGATACAATGTATGTTGGGTATATGAGGGGTAATCTGGAGCTATATATAATGGATACAATGTATCTGGTGTATATGAGGGGTAATCTAGAGCTATCTATAATGGATACAATGTATCTGGTGTATATGAGGAGTAATCTAGAGCTATCTATAATGGATACAATATATCTGGTGTTTATGAGGGGTAATCTAGAGCTATATATAATGGATACAATGTATGTGGGGTGTATGAGGGGTAATCTGGAGCTATATATAATGGATACAATGTATGTGGGGTATATGAGTGGTAATCTAGAGCTATATATAATGGATACAATGTATCTGGTGTATATGAGGGCTAATCTAGAGCTATATATAATGGATACAATATATCTGGTGTTTATGAGGGGTAATCTAGAGCTATATATATAATGGATACAATGTATCTGGTGTATATGGGGGGTAATCTAGAGCTATATATAATGGATGCAATGTATCTGGTGTATATGAGGGGTAATCTAGAGCTACAGTATATATAATGGATATAATGTATGTGGGGTATATGAGGGGTAATCTAGAGCTATATATATATAATGGATACAATGTATCTGGTGTATATGAGGGGTAATCTAGAGCTATATATAATGGATACAATGTATGTGGTGTATATGAGGGGTAATCTGGAGCTATATATAATGGATACAATGTATCTGGTGTATATGACGGGTAATCTAGAGCTATATGTAATGGATACAATGTATGTGGGGTATATGAGGGGTAATCTAGAGCTATATATGATGGATACAATGTATCTGGTGTATATGAGGGGTAATCCAGAGCTATATATAATGGATACAATGTATCTGGTGTATATGAGGGGTAATCTAGAGCTATATATAATGGATACAATGTATCTGGTGTCTATAAGGGGTAATCTGGAGCTATATATAATGGATACAATGTATGTGGGGTATATGAGTGGTAATCTAGAGCTATATATAATGGATACAATGTATCTGGTGTATATGAGGGGTAATCTAGAGCTATATATAATGGATACAATGTATCTGGTGTATATGAGGGGTAATCTAGAGCTATATATAATGGATACAATGTATCTGGTGTCTATGAGGGGTAATCTAGAGCTATATATATAATAGATACAATGTATGTGGTGTATAGGAGGGCTAATCTAGAGCTATATATAATGGATATAATGTATGTGGGGTATGTGAGGGGTAATCTAGAACTATATATAATGGATACAATTTATGTGGGGTATATAAGGGGTAATCTAGAGCTATATATAATGGATATAATGTATGTGGGGTATATGAGGGGTAATCTAGAGCTATATATAATGGATACAATGTATCTGGTGTATATGAGGAGTAATCTAGAGCTATATATAATGGATACAATGTATCTGGTGTATATGAGGGGTAATCTAGAGCTATATATAATGGATGCAATGTATCTGGTGTATATGAGGGGTAATTTAGAGCTATATATAATGGATACAATGTATCTGGTGTATATGAGGGGTAATCCAGAGCTATATATAATGGATACAATGTATCTGGTGTATATGAGGGGTAATCTGGAGCTATATATAATGGATACAATGTATCTGGTGTATATGAGGGGTAATCTGGAGCTATATATAATGGATACAATGTATCTGGTGTGTATGAGGGCTAATCTAGAGCTATATATATAATGGATACAATGTATCTGGTGTCTATGAGGGGTAGTCTAGAGCTATATATAATGGATACAATGTATCTGGTGTATATGAGGGGTAATCTGGAGCTATATATAATGGATACAATGTATGTGGTGTGTATTAGGGCTAATCTAGAGCTATATATATAATGGATACAATGTATCTGGTGTCTATGAGGGGTAGTCTAGAGCTATATATAATGGATACAATGGATCTGGTGTATATGAGGGGTAATCTAGAGATATATATATATATATATATATATATATATATATATATATATATATATAATGGATTCAGTGTAATTGGTGTATATGAGGGGTAATCTAGAGCTATATGTAATGGATACAATGTATCTGGTGTATATGAGGGGTAATCTAGAGCTATATATAATGGATACAATGTATGTGGGTTATATGAGGGGTAATCTAGAGCTATATATAATGGATGCAATGTACCTGGTGTGTATGAGAGGTAATCTAGAGCTATATATAATGGATACAATGTATCTGATGTCTGAGGGGTAATCTAGATATATATATATAATGGATACAATGTATCTGGTGTATATGAGGGGTAATCTAGAGCTATATATAATGGATACAATGTATCTGGTGTAAATTGAGGGGTAATCTAGAGCTATATATAATGGATACAATGTATGTGGTGTATATGAGGGGTAATCTGGAGCTATATATAATGGATACAATGTATCTGGTGTATATGACGGGTAATCTAGAGCTATATGTAATGGATACAATGTATGTGGGGTATATGAGGGGTAATCTAGAGCTATATATGATGGATACAATGTATCTGGTGTATATGAGGGGTAATCCAGAGCTATATATAATGGATACAATGTATCTGGTGTATATGAGGGGTAATCTAGAGCTATATATAATGGATACAATGTATCTGGTGTCTATAAGGGGTAATCTGGAGCTATATATAATGGATACAATGTATGTGGGGTATATGAGTGGTAATCTAGAGCTATATATAATGGATACAATGTATCTGGTGTATATGAGGGGTAATCTAGAGCTATATATAATGGATACAATGTATCTGGTGTATATGAGGGGTAATCTAGAGCTATATATAATGGATACAATGTATCTGGTGTCTATGAGGGGTAATCTAGAGCTATATATATAATAGATACAATGTATGTGGTGTATAGGAGGGCTAATCTAGAGCTATATATAATGGATATAATGTATGTGGGGTATATGAGGGGTAATCTAGAACTATATATAATGGATACAATTTATGTGGGGTATATAAGGGGTAATCTAGAGCTATATATAATGGATATAATGTATGTGGGGTATATGAGGGGTAATCTAGAGCTATATATAATGGATACAATGTATCTGGTGTATATGAGGAGTAATCTAGAGCTATATATAATGGATACAATGTATCTGGTGTATATGAGGGGTAATCTAGAGCTATATATAATGGATGCAATGTATCTGGTGTATATGAGGGGTAATTTAGAGCTATATATAATGGATACAATGTATCTGGTGTATATGAGGGGTAATCCAGAGCTATATATAATGGATACAATGTATCTGGTGTATATGAGGGGTAATCTGGAGCTATATATAATGGATACAATGTATCTGGTGTATATGAGGGGTAATCTGGAGCTATATATAATGGATACAATGTATCTGGTGTGTATGAGGGCTAATCTAGAGCTATATATATAATGGATACAATGTATCTGGTGTCTATGAGGGGTAGTCTAGAGCTATATATAATGGATACAATGTATCTGGTGTATATGAGGGGTAATCTGGAGCTATATATAATGGATACAATGTATGTGGTGTGTATTAGGGCTAATCTAGAGCTATATATATAATGGATACAATGTATCTGGTGTCTATGAGGGGTAGTCTAGAGCTATATATAATGGATACAATGGATCTGGTGTATATGAGGGGTAATCTAGAGATATATATATATATATATATATATATATATATATATATATATATATATATAATGGATTCAGTGTAATTGGTGTATATGAGGGGTAATCTAGAGCTATATGTAATGGATACAATGTATCTGGTGTATATGAGGGGTAATCTAGAGCTATATATAATGGATACAATGTATGTGGGTTATATGAGGGGTAATCTAGAGCTATATATAATGGATGCAATGTACCTGGTGTGTATGAGAGGTAATCTAGAGCTATATATAATGGATACAATGTATCTGATGTCTGAGGGGTAATCTAGATATATATATATAATGGATACAATGTATCTGGTGTATATGAGGGGTAATCTAGAGCTATATATAATGGATACAATGTATCTGGTGTAAATTGAGGGGTAATCTAGAGCTATATATAATGGATACAATGTATCTGGTGTATATGAGGGGTAATCTAGAGCTATATATAATGGATACAATGTATGTGGGGTATATGAGGGGTAATCTAGAGCTATATGTAATGGATACAATGTATCTGGTGTATATGAGGAATAATCCAGAGCTATATATAATGGATACAATGTATGTGGTGTATATGAGGGGTAATCTAGAGCTATATATAATGGATACAATGTATCTGGTGTATATGAGGGGTAATCTAGAGCTCTATATAATGGATACAATGTATCTGGTGTATATGGGGGGTAATCTAGAGCTATATATAATGGATACAATGTATCTGGTGTATATGGGGGGTAATCTATAGCTATATATAATGGATACAATGTATCTGGTGTATATGAGGAATAATCCAGAGCTATATATAATGGATACAATGTATCTGGTGAATATGAGGGGTAATCTAGAGCTATATATAATGGATACAATGTATGTGGTGTATATGAGGGCTAATCTAGAGCTATATATAATGGATACAATGTATCTGGTGTATATGAGGGGTAATCTAGAGCTCTATATAATGGATACAATGTATCTGGTGTATATGGGGGGTAATCTAGAGCTATATATAATGGATACAATGTATCTGGTGTATATGGGGGGTAATCTATAGCTATATATAATGGATACAATGTATCTGGTGTATATAAGGAATAATCCAGAGCTATATATAATGGATACAATGTATCTGGTGAATATGAGGGGTAATCTAGAGCTATATATAATGGATACAATGTATGTGGGGTATATGAGGGGTAATCTAGAGCTATATGTAATGGATACAATGTATCTGGTGTATATGAGGGCTAATCTAGAGCTATATATATATAATGGATACAATGTATCTGGTGTATATGAGGGGCAATCTAGAGCTATATATATAATGGATACAATGTATCTGGTGTATATGAGGGGTAATCTAGAGCTATATATAATGGATACAATGTATGTGGGGTATATGAGGGCTAATCTAGAGCTATATATAATGGATACAATGGATCTGATGTCCTTAGAGGGGTAATCTAGAGCTATATATATAATGGATACAATGTATCTGGTGTATATGAGGGGTAATCTGGAGCTATATATAATGGATACAATGTATCTGGTGTATATGAGTGGTAATCTAGAGCTATATATAATGGATACAATGTATCTGGTGTAAATTGAGGGGTAATCTAGAGCTATATATAATGGATACAATGTATCTGGTGTATATGAGGGGTAATCGAGCTATATATAATGGATATAATGTATGTGGGGTATATGAGGGGTAATCTAGAGCTATATATAATAGATACAATGTATCTGGTGTATATGAGGGGTAATCTAGAACTATATGTAATGGATACAATGTATGTGGGGTATATAAGGGGTAATCTAGAGCTATATATAATGGATACAATGTATCTGGTGTATTTGAGGGGTAATCTAGAGCTATATATAATGGATAAAATATATCTGGTGTATATGGGGGGTAATCTAGAGCTATATATAATGGATACAATGTATCTGGTGTATATGAGGGGTAATCTGGAGCTATATATAATGGACACAATGTATCTGGTGTATATGAGGGGTAATCTGGAGCTATATATAATGGATACAATGTATCTGGTGTATATGAGGGGTAATCTAGAGCTCTATATAATGGATACAATGTATCTGGTGTATATGAGGGGTAATCTAGAGCTATACATAATGTATACAATGTATCTGGTGTATATGGGGGGTAATCTAGAGCTATATATAATGGATACAATGTATCTGGTGTATATGGGGGGTAATCTATAGCTATATATAATGGATACAATGTATCTGGTGTATATGAGGAATAATCCAGAGCTATATATAATGGATACAATGTATCTGGTGAATATGAGGGGTAATCTAGAGCTATATATAATGGATACAATGTATGTGGGGTATATGAGGGGTAATCTAGAGCTATATGTAATGGATACAATGTATCTGGTGTATATGAGGGCTAATGTAGAGCTATATGTAATGGATACAATGTATCTGGTGAATATGAGGGGTAATCTAGAGCTATATATAATGGATACAATGTATGTGGGGTATATGAGGGGTAATCTAGAGCTATATATAATGGATACAATAGATCTGATGTCCTTAGAGGGGTAATCTAGAGCTATATATATAATGGATACAATGTATCTGGTGTATATGAGGGGTAATCTAGAGCTATATATAATGGATCTGGTGTATATGAGGGGTAATCTGGAGCTATACATAATGTATACAATGTATGTGGTTTATATGAGGGGTAATCTGGAGCTATATATAATGGATACAATGTATCTGGTGTATATGGGGGGTAATCTGGAGCTATATATAATGGATACAATGTATCTGGTGTATATGAGTGGTAATCTAGAGCTATATATAATGGATACAATGTATCTCGTGTATATGAGGGGTAATCTAGAGCTATATGTAATGGATACAATGTATCTGGTGTAAATTGAGGGGTAATCTAGAGCTATATATAATGGATACAATGTATCTGGTGTATATGAGGGGTAATCGAGCTATATATAATGGATATAATGTATGTGGGGTATATGAGGGGTAATCTAGAGCTATATATAATAGATACAATGTATCTGGTGTATATGAGGGGTAATCTAGAACTATATGTAATGGATACAATGTATGTGGGGTATATAAGGGGTAATCTAGAGCTATATATAATGGATACAATGTATCTGGTGTATATGAGGGGTAATCTAGAGCTATATATAATGGATACAATGTATGTGGGGTATATGAGGGGTAATCTAGAGCTATATATAATGGATACAATGTATCTGGTGTATATGGGGGGGTAATCTAGAGCTTTATATAATGGATACAATGTATCTGGTGTATATGAGGGGTAATCGAGCTATATATAATGGATATAATGTATGTGGGGTATATGAGGGGTAATCTAGAGCTATATATAATAGATACAATGTATCTGGTGTATATGAGGGGTAATCTAGAACTATATGTAATGGATACAATGTATGTGGGGTATATAAGGGGTAATCTAGAGCTATATATAATGGATACAATGTATCTGGTGTATATGAGGGGTAATCTAGAGCTATATATAATGGATACAATGTATGTGGGGTATATGAGGGGTAATCTAGAGCTATATATAATGGATACAATGTATCTGGTGTATATGAGGGGTAATCTAGAGCTATATATAATGGATACAATGTATGTGGGGTATATGAGGGGTAATCTAGAGCTATATATAATGGATACAATGTATCTGGTGTATATGAGGGCTAATCTAGAGCTATACATAATGTATACAATGTATCTGGTGTATATGAGGGGTAATCTAGAGCTATATATAATGGATAAAATATATCTGGTGTATATGGGGGGTAATCTAGAGCTATATATAATGGATACAATGTATCTGGTGTATATGAGGGGTAATCTGGAGCTATATATAATGGACACAATGTATCTGGTGTATATGAGGGGTAATCTGGAGCTATATATAATGGATACAATGTATGTGGGGTATATGGGGGGTAATATTGTTATAGAAATTTATGGACAGAAAGATAACGGCCACATAGTATACATGTGTATATATCGCTACCAGATTTATCTGCTGCCCATATACCCCCATCTGGCTCCTCCTACTACAATGGATCGGGCAGGTAAAATCCTTTTCTCCTCTGACATCAGCTTGTTGGACAGTCAGGAAGCCCGTATACATGCCAGTAACCGAGGGTCCCACGGACTTGGGGGTTACCCTATATCTACTGTGTGCTACATATCGGAGATGATAGAACTGATAGCAGTTGTTGTATCTCCCTGCAGCTGGAGGAAGAGGTGATGGAGCTGTCGAAAAAGGTGAAGGGCACAGAAGAAGAGGTGGAGAAGTACTCGGAGTCCGTGAAGGAGGCGCAGGAGCGTCTGGAGCTGGCGGAGAAGAAGGCCTCTGATGTAAGTGCCGCTAGGAGCTAGAAGCGCCCGCGCCTGTATAGATGCAGAAACATGTGTTGCTCCATTCTTTCTCATTGTTTACCCCCTATGCCCCGTGGCCCGACCGCCCGTTGTCATGCCCGTCACACATCATCACCCCGCGTCTCCCCTCATTTTGGTTTCTTAGATGATATTTATAAAGTGTAAGATGAGACGTGGATCCAGCGGCGGCTGCGGGCGCATCTCAGCAATCACCTCTGTAAGCGTAGAGTACAGAGTATCTGACTGAATACACCCATGTAATCTGCCCCCATATAACAGCCATCTACTCCATAGATATAATCTGCCCCCGCATAACAGCCATCTACCCAACCGATATAATCTGCCCCCGTATAACAGCCATCTACCCAACCCATGTAATCTGCCCCCGTATAACAGCCATCTACTCCATAGATATAATCTGCCCCCGTATAACAGCCATCTACCCCATAGATATAATCTGCCCCATATAACAGCCATCTACCCCATAGATATAATCTGCCCCCGTATAACAGCCATCTACTCCATAGATATAATCTGCCCCCGTATAACAGCCATCTACCCCCACAATATAATCTGCCCCGTATAACAGCCATCTACCCAACCGATATAATCTGCCCCCGTATAACAGCCAACTACCCCATAGATATAATCTGCCCACGTATAACAGCCAACTACCCCATGGATATAATCTGCCCCCGTATAACAGCCATCTACCCAACCGATATAATCTGCCCCCGTATAACAGCCATCTACCCAACCGATATAATCTGCCCCCGTTTAACAGTCATCTACTCCATAGATATAATCTGCCCCCGTATAACAGCCAACTACCCAACCGATATAATCTGCCCCCGTATAACAGTCATCTACTCCATAGATATAATCTGCCCCCGTATAACAGCCAACTACCCCCACAATATAATCTGCCCCCGTATAACAGCCAACTACCCCCACAATATAATCTGCCCCCGTATAACAGCCAACTACCCCCACAATATAATCTGCCCCCATATAACAGCCATCTACCCCCAGAATATAATCTGCCCCCATATAACAGCCATCTACCCCCAGAATATAATCTGCCCCCATATAACAGCCATCTACCCCATAGATATAATCTGTCCCGTATAACAGCCATCTACCCCATAGATATAATCTGCCCCCGTATAACAGCCATCTACCCCCACAATATAATCTGCCCCGTATAACAGCCATCTACCCCCACAATATAATCTGCCCCGTATAACAGCCATCTACCCCCACAATATAATCTGCCCCGTATAACAGCCATCTACCCCCACAATATAATCTGCCCCGTATAACAGCCATCTACCCCCACAATATAATCTGCCCCGTATAACAGCCATCTACCCTCACAATATAATCTGCCCCGTATAACAGCCATCTACCCGCACAATATAATCTGCCCCCATATAACAGCCATCTACCCCATAGATATAATCTGCCCCGTATAACAGCCATCTACCCCATAGATATAATCTGCCCCCGTATAACAGCCATCTACCCAACCGATATAATCTGCCCCCGTATAACAGCCATCTACCCAATTGATATAATCTGCCCCATTATAACAGCCATCTACCCCCAGAATATAATCTGCCCCCGAATAACAGCCATCTACCCCCAGAATATAATCTGCCCCCGTATAACAGCCATCTACCCCATATATATAATCTGCCCCCGTATAACAGCCATCTACCCCATAGATATAATCTGCCCCCGTATAACAGCCATCTACCCCCAGAATATAATCTGCCCCCATATAACAGCCATCTACCCCATAGATATAATCTGCCCCGTATAACAGCCATCTACCCCCACAATATAATCTGCCCCCGTATAACAGCCATCTACCCCCACAATATAATCTGCCCCGTATAACAGCCATCTACCCCATAGATATAATCTGCCCCGTATAACAGCCATCTACCCCCACAATATAATCTGCCCCGTATAACAGCCATCTACCCCATAGATATAATCTGCCCCGTATAACAGCCATCTACCCCCACAATATAATCTGCCCTGTATAACAGCCATCTACCCCCACAATATAATCTGCCCCCGTATAACAGCCATCTACCCAACCGATATAATCTGCCCCGTATAACAGCCATCTACCCCATAGATATAATCTGCCCCGTATAACAGCCATCTACCCCATAGATATAATCTGCCCCCGTATAACAGCCATCTACCCAACCGATATAATCTGACCCGTATAACAGCCATCTACCCCCACAATATAATCTGCCCCGTATAACAGCCATCTACCCCCAGAATATAATCTGCCCCCCTATAACAGCCATCTACCCCCACAATATAATCTGCCCTGTATAACAGCCATCTACCCCCACAATATAATCTGCCCCCGTATAACAGCCATCTACCCCATAGATATAATCTGCCCCCGTATAACAGCCATCTACCCAACCGATATAATCTGCCCCCGTATAACAGCCATCTACCCAACCGATATAATCTGCCCCGTATAACAGCCATCTACCCCCACAATATAATCCTATAATCCGCCCCATATAACAGTCATCTACCCCATAGATATAATCTGCCCCCGTATAACAGCCATCTACCCCCACAATATAATCTGCCCCGTATAACAGCCATCTACCCAACCGATATAATCTGCCCCCGTATAACAGCCATCTACCCCCACAATATAATCTGCCCCGTATAACAGCCATCTACCATATAGATATAATCTGCCCCGTATAACAGCCATCTACCCCCACAATATAATCTGCCCTGTATAACAGCCATCTACCCCCACAATATAATCTGCCCCAGTATAACAGCCATCTACCCAACCGATATAATCTGACCCGTATAACAGCCATCTACCCCCACAATATAATCTGCCCCGTATAACAGCCATCTACCCGCACAATATAATCTGCCCCCGTATAACAGCCATCTACCCCATAGATATAATCTGCCCCGTATAACAGCCATCTACCCCATAGATATAATCTGCCCCCGTATAACAGCCATCTACCCCCACAATATAATCTGCCCCCGTATAACAGCCATCTACCCAACCAATATAATCTGCCCCGTATAACAGCCATCTACCCCCACAATATAATCTGCCCCCGTATAACAGCCATCTACCCCCACAATATAATCTGCCCCTGTATAACCGCCATCTACCCCATAGATATAATCTGCCCCGTATAACAGCCATCTACCCCCAAAATATAATCCGCCCCATATAACAGCCATCTACCCCATAGATATAATCTGCCCCGTATAACAGCCATCTACCCCCACAATATTATCTGCCCCCGTATAACAGCCATCTACCCCCACAATATAATCTGCCCCCGTATAACAGCCATCTACCCAACCGATATAATCTGCCCCGTATAACAGCCATCTACCCCCACAATATAATCTGCCCCGTATAACAGTAATCTACCCCCACAATATAATCTGCCCCCGTATAACAGCCATTTACCCCCACAATATATTCTGCCCCCGTATAACAGCCATCTACTCCCACGATATAATCTGCCCCCGTATAACAGCCATCTACTCCCACGATATAATCTGCCCCCGTATAACAGCCATCTACCCTACTGATATAATCTGCCCCCGTATAACAGCCATCTACCCCCACAATATAATCTGCCCCGTATAACAGCCATCTACCCCCACAATATAATCTGCCCTGTATAACAGCCATCTACCCCCACAATATAATCTGCCCCCGTATAACAGCCATCTACCCAACCGATATAATCTGACCCGTATAACAGCCATCTACCCCCACAATATAATCTGCCCCGTATAACAGCCATCTACCCCCAGAATATAATCTGCCCCCGTATAACAGCCATCTACCCCCACAATATAATCTGCCCTGTATAACAGCCATCTACCCCCACAATATAATCTGCCCCCGTATAACAGCCATCTACCCCATAGATATAATCTGCCCCCGTATAACAGCCATCTACCCAACCGATATAATCTGCCCCCGTATAACAGCCATCTACCCAACCGATATAATCTGCCCCGTATAACAGCCATCTACCCCCACAATATAATCCTATAATCCGCCCCATATAACAGTCATCTACCCCATAGATATAATCTGCCCCCGTATAACAGCCATCTACCCCCACAATATAATCTGCCCCGTATAACAGCCATCTACCCAACCGATATAATCTGCCCCCGTATAACAGCCATCTACCCCCACAATATAATCTGCCCCGTATAACAGCCATCTACCCCATAGATATAATCTGCCCCGTATAACAGCCATCTACCCCCACAATATAATCTGCCCTGTATAACAGCCATCTACCCCCACAATATAATCTGCCCCCGTATAACAGCCATCTACCCAACCGATATAATCTGACCCGTATAACAGCCATCTACCCCCACAATATAATCTGCCCCGTATAACAGCCATCTACCCGCACAATATAATCTGCCCCGTATAACAGCCATCTACCCCATAGATATAATCTGCCCTGTATAACAGCCATCTACCCCATAGATATAATCTGCCCCCGTATAACAGCCATCTACCCCCACAATATAATCTGCCCCCGTATAACAGCCATCTACCCAACCGATATAATCTGCCCCGTATAACAGCCATCTACCCCCACAATATAATCTGCCCCCGTATAACCGCCATCTACCCCATAGATATAATCTTCCCCGTATAACAGCCACCTACCCCCAAAATATAATCCGCCCCATATAACAGCCATCTACCCCATAGATATAATCTGCCCCGTATAACAGCCATCTACCCCCACAATATAATCTGCCCCCGTATAACAGCCATCTACCCCCACAATATAATCTGCCCCCGTATAACAGCCATCTACCCAACCGATATAATCTGCCCTTTATAACAGCCATCTACCCCCACAATATAATCTGCCCCGTATAACAGTAATCTACCCACACAATATAATCTGCCCCCGTATAACAGCCATCTACCCCCACAATATAATCTGCCCCCGTATAACAGCCATCTACTCCCACAATATAATCTGCCCCCATATAACAGCCATCTACTCCCACGATATAATCTGCCCCCGTATAACAGCCATCTACCCTACTGATATAATCTGACCCGTATAACAGCCATCTACCCTACTGATATAATCTGCCCCCGTATAACAGCCATCTACCCCCACAATATAATCTGCCCCGTATAACAGCCATCTACCCTACTGATATAATCTGCCCCTGTATAACAGACATCCACCCTACTGATATAATCTGCCCCCGTATAACAGCCATCTATCCCCACAATATAATCTGCCCCGTATAACAGCCATCTACCCTACTGATATAATCTGCCCCCGTATAACAGCCATCTACTCCCACGATATAATCTGCCCCTGTATAACAGTCATCTACCCCATAGATATAATCTGCCCCTATATAACAGCCATCTACCCTACTGATATAATCTGTCTTCGTATAACAGTCATCTACCGCAACAATATAATCTGCCCCTGTATAACAGTCATCTACCCCATAGATATAATCTGCCCCCGTATAACAGTCATCTACTCCCACAATATAATCTGCCCCTGTATATCAGTCATCTGCCCCATGATATAATCTGCCCCTGTATATCAGTCATCTGCCCCCACAATATAATCTGCCCCGTATAACAGTCATCTACCCCCACTGATATAATCTGCCCCTTTATAGCAGTCAACTACCCCTATTAATATAATCTGCCCCCGTATAACAGTCATCTACCTCCACTAATATAATCTGCCCTCGTAAAACAGTCATCTACCTCCATTATTATTATCTGCCCCGGTATAACAGTTAACTACCCACAATATAATCTGCCCCTGTATTACACATCTACCTCCAATGATGCATTCTACCCACATATTACAGTCATCTAACTAATATAATCTGCCCCCATATAACAATCTTCCATCCTCGCTGATATAATCTGATCCTTCATTACACATTTACCCCTCTGATATAATCTACCCCCACAGAAAACTCAGATTACAAGGAGGGGCAGGATATACACGGTATAGAGAAGTACAGGGGAGGCAGATTACAAGGAGGGGCCGGAGATACATGATATAGAGAAATGCAGGAGAGGCAGATTACAAGGAGGGGCAGGATATACACGGTATAGAGAAGTACAGGGGAGGCAGATTACAAGGAGGGGCAGGAGATACATGATATAGAGAAATGCAGGAGAGGCAGATTACAAGGAGGGGCAGGAGATACACGATATAGAGAAGTGCAGGGGAGACAGATTACAAGGAGAGGCAGCAGATACACGATATAGAGAAGTGCAGGGGAGGCAGATTACAAGGAGGGGCAGGAGGTACACGATATAGAGAAATGCAGGGGAGGCAGATTACAAGGAGGGGCAGGAGATACACGGTATAGAGAAGTGCAGGGGAGGCAGATTACAAGGAGGGGCAGGAGATACATGATATAGAGAAGTGCAGGGGAGGCAGATTACAAGGAGGGGCAGGAGATACATGATATAGAGAAGTGCAGGGGAGGCAGATTACAAGGAGGGGCAGGAGATACACGATATAGAGAAGTGCAGGGGAGGCAGATTACAAGGAGGGGCAGGATATACACGATATAGAGAAGTGCAGGGGAGGCAGATTACAAGGAGGGGCAGGAGATACATGATATAGAGAAATGCAGGAGAGGCAGATTACAAGGAGGGGCAGGAGATACACGATATAGAGAAGTGCAGGGGAGACAGATTACAAGGAGAGGCAGCAGATACACGATATAGAGAAGTGCAGAGGAGGCAGATTACAAGGAGGGGCAGGAGATACATGATATAGAGAAGTGCAGGGGGGCAGATTACAAGGAGGGGCAGGAGATACATGATATAGAGAAGTGCAGGGGAGGCAGATTACAAGGAGGGGCAGGAGATACATGATATAGAGAAATGCAGGGGAAGCAGATTACAAGGAGGGGCAGGAGGTACACGATATAGAGAAGTGCAAGGGGGGGCAGATTACAAGGAGGGGCAGCAGATACACGATATAGAGAAGTACAGGGGAGGCAGATTACAAGGAGGGGCAGCAGATACACGATATAGAGAAGTGCAGGGGGGGCAGATTACAAGGAGGGGCAGGAGATACACGATATAGAGAAATGCAGGGGAAGCAGATTACAAGGAGGGGCAGCAGATACAGGGTATAGAGAAGTGCAGGGGAAGCAGATTACAAGGAGGGGCAGGAGGTACACGATATAGAGAAGTACAGGGGAGGCAGATTACAAGGAGGGGCAGCAGATACACGGTATAGAGAAGTGCAGGGGAGGCAGATTGAAAAGAGGGGCAGCAGATACAGGGTATAGAGAAGTACAGAGGAGGCAGATTACAAGGGGGGGCAGCAGATACACGATATAGAGAAATGCAGGGGAAGCAGATTACAAGGAGGGGCAGCAGATACACAATATAGAGAAGTGCAGGGGAGGCAGATTACAAGGAGGGGCAGGAGGTACACGATATAGAGAAGTACAGGGGAGGCAGATTACAAGGAGGGGCAGCAGATACACGGTATAGAGAAGTGCAGAGGAAACAGATTACAAGGAGGGGCAGCAGATACACGATATAGAGAAGTGCAGGGGAGGTAGATTACAAGGAGGGGCAGCAGATACACGATATAGAGAAATGCAGGGGAGGCAGATTACAAGGAGGGGCAGGAGATACATGATATAGAGAAATGCAGGAGAGGCAGATTACAAGGAGGGGCAGGAGATACACGATATAGAGAAGTGCAGGGGAGACAGATTACAAGGAGAGGCAGCAGATACACGATATAGAGAAGTGCAGGGGAGGCAGATTACAAGGAGGGGCAGGAGGTACACGGTATAGAGAAATGCAGGGGAAGCAGATTACAAGGAGGGGCAGCAGATACACGATATAGTGCAGGGGAGGCAGATTACAAGGAGGGGCAGCAGATACACGGTATAGTGCAGGGGAGGCAGATTACAAGGAGGGGCAGGAGATACACGGTATAGAGAAGTACAGGGGAGGCAGATTACAAGGAGGGGCAGGAGATACATGATATAGAGAAATGCAGGAGAGGCAGATTACAAGGAGGGGCAGCAGATACACGATATAGAGAACTGCAGGGGAGGCAGATTACAAGGAGGGGCAGGAGATACATGATATAGAGAAATGCAGGAGAGGCAGATTACAAGGAGGGGCAGGAAATACATGATATAGAGAAGTGCAGGGGAGGCAGATTACAAGGAGGGGCAGGAGGTACACGATATAGAGAAATGCAGGGGGGGCAGATTACAAGGAGGGGCAGCAGATACACGGTATAGAGAAGTGCAGGAGAGGCAGATTACAAGGAGAGGCAGCAGATACACGATATAGAGAAGTGCAGGGGAGGCAGATTACAAGGAGGGGCAGGAGGTACACGATATAGAGAAATGCAGGGGGGGGCAGATTACAAGGAGGGGCAGGAGGTACACGATATAGAGAAGTGCAGGGGGGGCAGATTACAAGGAGGGGCAGGAGGTACACAATATAGAGAAGTGCAGAGGAGGCAGATTACAAGGAGGGGCAGGAGATACACGATATAGAGAAGTGCAGGGGAAGCAGATTACAAGGAGGGGCAGCAGATACACGATATAGAGAAGTGCAGGTGAAGCAGATTACAAGGAGGGGCAGCAGATACAGGGTATAGAGAAGTGCAGGGGAAGCAGATTACAAGGAGGGGCAGGAGATACACGATATAGAGAAATGCAGGGGAAGCAGATTACAAGGAGGGGCAGCAGATACACGGTATAGAGAAGTGCAGGGGAGGCAGATTACAAGGGGGGGCAGGATATACACGATATAGAGAAGTGCAGGGGAGGCAGATTACAAGGAGGGGCAGCAGATACACGATATAGAGAAATGCAGGGGAAGCAGATTACAAGGAGGGGCAGCAGATACACAATATAGAGAAGTGCAGGGGAGGGAGATTACAAGGAGGGGCAGGAGGTACACGGTATAGAGAAATGCAGGGGAAGCAGATTACAAGGAGGGGCAGCAGATACAGGGTATAGAGAAGTGCAGGGGAGGCAGATTGCAAGGAGGGGCAGCAGATACACGATATAGAGAAGTGCAGAGGAAACAGATTACAAGGAGGGGCAGCAGATACACGATATAGAGAAGTGCAGGGGAGGCAGATTACAAGGAGGGGCAGCAGATACACGATATAGAGAAGTGCAGGGGAGGCAGATTACAAGGAGGGGCAGGATATACACGATATAGAGAAGTGCAGGGGAGGTAGATTACAAGGAGGGGCAGCAGATACACGATATAGAGAAATGCAGGGGAGGCAGATTACAAGGAGGGGCAGGAGATACACGATATAGAGAAGTGCAGGGGAGGCAGATTACAGGGAGGGGCAGGAGATACACGATATAGAGAAATGCAGGGGAAGCAGATTACAAGGAGGGGCAGCAGATACACGATATAGAGAAGTGCAGGGGAGGCAGATTACAAGGAGGGGCAGCAGATACACGATATAGAGAAGTACAGAGGAGGCAGATAACAAGGAGGGGCAGCAGATACACGGTATAGAGAAGTGCAGAGGAGGCAGATTACAAGGAGGGGCAGGAGGTACACGATATAGAGAAGTACAGAGGAGGCAGATAACAAGGAGGGGCAGGAGATACACGGTATAGTGCAGGGGAGGCAGATTACAAGGAGGGGCAGGAGGTACATGATATAGAGAAATGCAGGAGAGGCAGATTACAAGGAGGGGCAGGAGGTACATGGTATAGAGAAGTGCAGGGGAGGCAGATTACAAGGAGGGGCAGCAGATACACGGTATAGAGAAGTGCAGGGGAGGCAGATTACAAGGAGGGGCAGGAGGTACATGATATAGAGAAGTGCAGGGGAGGCAGATTACAAGGAGGTGCAGCAGATACACGGTATAGAGAAGTACAGAGGAGGCAGATTACAAGGAGGGGCAGGAGGTACACGATATAGAAAAGTGCAGGGGAGGCAGATTACAAGGAGGTGCAGCAGATACACGATATAGAGAAGTGCAGGGGAAGCAGATTACAAGGAGGGGCAGCAGATACACAATATAGAGAAGTGCAGGGGAGGCAGATTACAAGGAGGGGCAGGAGGTACACGATATAGAGAAGTGCAGAGGAGGCAGATTACAAGGAGGGGCAGCAGATACACGATATAGAGAAGTGCAGGGGGGGCAGATTACAAGGAGGGGCAGCAGATACACGATATAGAGAACTGCAGGGGAGGCAGATTACAAGGAGGGACAGGAGGGACACGGTATAGAGAAGTGCAGAGGAAACAGATTACAAGGAGGGGCAGCAGATACACGATATAGAGAAGTGCAGGGGAGGTAGATTACAAGGAGGGGCAGCAGATACACGATATAGAGAAATGCAGGGGAAGCAGATTACAAGGAGGGGCAGCAGATACACGATATAGAGAAATGCAGGGGAAGCAGATTACAAGGAGGGGCAGCAGATACACGATATAGAGAAGTGCAGGGGAGGCAGATTACAAGGAGGGGCAGGAGGTACACGATATAGAGAAATGCAGGGGAAGCAGATTACATGGAGGGGCAGCAGATACACGATATAGAGAAGTGCAGGGGAGGCAGATTACAAGGAGGGGCAGGAGATACACGGTATAGAGAAATGCAGGGGAGTCAGATTACAAGGAGGGGCAGGAGATACATGATATAGAGAAGTACAGGGGAGGCAGATTACAAGGAGGGGCAGCAGATACACGGTATAGTGCAGGGGAGGCAGATTACAAGGAGGGGCAGGAGATACACGATATAGAGAAGTGCAGGGGATGCAGATTACAAGGAGGGGCAGGAGGTACACGGTATAGTGCAGGGGAGGCAGATTACAAGGAGGGGCAGGAGGTACACGGTATAGTGCAGGAGAGGCAGATTACAAGGAGGGGCAGGAGGTACACGGTATAGTGCAGGGGAGGCAGATTACAAGGAGGGGCAGGAGGTACACGGTATAGTGCAGGGGAGGCAGATTACAAGGAGGGGCAGGAGGTACACGGTATAGTGCAGGGGAGGCAGATTACAAGGAGAGGCAGCAGATACACGATATAGAGAAGTGCAGGGGAGGCAGATTACAAGGAGGGGCAGGAGGTACACGATATAGAGAAATGCAGGGGAAGCAGATTACAAGGAGGGGCAGGAGGTACACGATATAGAGAAGTGCAGGGGGGGCAGATTACAAGGAGGGGCAGGAGGTACACAATATAGAGAAGTGCAGAGGAGGCAGATTACAAGGAGGGGCAGGAGATACACGATATAGAGAAGTGCAGGGGAAGCAGATTACAAGGAGGGGCAGCAGATACACGGTATAGAGAAGTGCAGGGGAGGCAGATTACAAGGGGGGGCAGGATATACACGATATAGAGAAGTGCAGGGGAGGCAGATTACAAGGAGGGGCAGCAGATACACGATATAGAGAAATGCAGGGGAAGCAGATTACAAGGAGGGGCAGCAGATACACGGTATAGAGAAGTGCAGGGGAGGCAGATTACAAGGGGGGGCAGGATATACACGATATAGAGAAGTGCAGGGGAGGCAGATTACAAGGAGGGGCAGCAGATACACGATATAGAGAAATGCAGGGGAAGCAGATTACAAGGAGGGGCAGCAGATACACGATATAGAGAAGTACAGAGGAGGCAGATTACAAGGAGGGGCAGCAGATACACGATATAGAGAAGTACAGAGGAGGCAGATTACAAGGAGGGGCAGCAGATACACGGTATAGAGAAGTGCAGGGGAGGGAGATTACAAGGAGGGGCAGGAGGTACACGGTATAGAGAAATGCAGGGGAGGCAGATAACAAGGAGGGGCAGGAGATACACGGTATAGTGCAGGGGAGGCAGATTACAAGGAGGGGCAGGAGGTACATGATATAGAGAAGTGCAGGGGAGGCAGATTACAAGGAGGGGCAGGAGATACACGATATAGAGAAATGCAGGGGAAGCAGATTACAAGGAGGGGCAGCAGATACACGATATAGAGAAGTGCAGGGGAGGCAGATTACAAGGAGGGGCAGCAGATACACGATATAGAGAAGTGCAGGGGAGGCAGATTACAAGGAGGGGCAGGAGATACACGATATAGAGAAGTGCAGGGGAGGCAGATTACAAGGAGGGGCAGGAGATACACGATATAGAGAAATGCAGGGGAAGCAGATTACAAGGAGGGGCAGCAGATACACGATATAGAGAAGTGCAGGGGAGGCAGATTACAAGGAGGGGCAGCAGATACACGATATAGAGAAGTACAGAGGAGGCAGATAACAAGGAGGGGCAGGAGGTACACGATATAGAGAAGTACAGAGGAGGCAGATAACAAGGAGGGGCAGGAGATACACGGTATAGTGCAGGGGAGGCAGATTACAAGGAGGGGCAGGAGGTACATGATATAGAGAAATGCAGGAGAGGCAGATTACAAGGAGGGGCAGGAGGTACATGGTATAGAGAAGTACAGAGGAGGTAGATTACAAGGAGGGGCAGCAGATACAGGGTATAGAGAAGTGCAGGGGAGGCAGATTACAAGGAGGGGCAGGATATACACGATATAGAGAAGTGCAGGGGAGGCAGATTACAAGGAGGGGCAGCAGATACACGGTATAGAGAAGTGCAGGGGAGGCAGATTACAAGGAGGGGCAGGATATACACGATATAGAGAAGTGCAGGGGAGGCAGATTACAAGGAGGGGCAGCAGATACACGGTATAGAGAAGTGCAGGGGAGGCAGATTACAAGGAGGGGCAGGAGGTACATGATATAGAGAAGTGCAGGGGAGGCAGATTACAAGGAGGTGCAGCAGATACACGGTATAGAGAAGTACAGAGGAGGCAGATTACAAGGAGGGGCAGGAGGTACACGATATAGAGAAGTGCAGGGGAGGCAGATTACAAGGAGGGGTAGCAGATACACGATATAGAGAAGTACAGAGGAGGCAGATTACAAGGAGGGGCAGGAGGTACACGATATAGAGAAGTACAGAGGAGGCAGATTACAAGGAGGGGCAGCAGATACACGATATAGAGAAGTGCAGGGGAGGCAGATTACAAGGAGGTGCAGCAGATACACGATATAGAGAAGTGCAGGGGAGGCAGATTACAAGTAGGGGCAGCAGATACACGATATAGAGAAGTGCAGGGGAGGCAGATTACAAGGAGGGGCAGCAGATACACGGTATAGAGAAGTACAGAGGAGGCAGATTACAAGGAGGGGCAGGAGGTACACGGTATAGTACAGAGGAGGCAGATTACAAGGAGGGGCGGTGAGGACACATTTCTGTATTCCTAGTCTATGGGGCGCGTTCTTTCTATAGATGGATCATGGTTACATTGCGTCACTTAGAGCAGGAGGTGAAGAGTTAAGAGGGAGGATGATGGGGGGGCAGGGGGGGGGGGGGGTCATTACATCCCAGAGAGAGATCTCTGACAGCAGAGGACATAGATGGTGAGAAGACAGAAAGACAGAAGATGAGGTAGGAGCTGCGGACCTGAGAGATACACATGCAGCAGAGCTGAGATTGCCTTGACTCTGTGTTACATAGGACTGCCGGTCACACCTACTATATCATCTGTACTCAGAGATGTATCAATGTGTTATCTGTGGTGTTACATAGGACTGCCGTTCACACCTACTACATTATCTGTACGCAGAGATGTATCAATGTGTTATCTGTGGTGTTACATAGGACTGCCGTTCACACCTACTACATTATCTGTACTCAGAGATGTATCAATGTGTTATCTGTGGTGTTACATAGGATTGCCGGTCACACCTACTACATTATCTGTACTCAGAGGGATATCAATGTATTATCTGTGGTGTTACATAGGACTGCCGTTCACACCTACTACATTATCTGTACTCAGAGATGTATCAATGTGTTATCTGTGGTGTTACATAGGACTGCCGGTCACACCTACTACATTATCTGTACTCAGAGGGATATCAATGTATTATCTGTGGTGTTACATAGGATTGCCGGTCACACCTACTACATTATCTGTACTCAGAGGGATATCAATGTATTATCTGTGGTGTTACATAGGACTGACGGTCACACCTACTACATTATCTGTACTCAGAGATGTATCAATGTGTTATCTGTGGTGTTACATAGGACTGCCGGTCACACCTACTACATTATCTGTACTCAGAGGGATATCAATGTATTATCTGTGGTGTTACATAGGACTGCCGTTCACACCTACTACATTATCTGTACGCAGAGCGGTATCAATGTATTATCTGTGGTGTTACATAGGACTGACGGTCACACCTACTACATTATCTGTTCTCAGAGCGGTATCAATGTATTATCTGTGGTGTTACATAGGATTGCCGGTCACACCTATTACATTATCTGTTCTCAGAGCGGTATCAATGTATTATCTGTGGTGTTACATAGGACTGACGGTCACACCTACTACATTATCTATACTCAGAGATGTATCAATGTGTTATCTGTGGTGTTACATAGGACTGCCGGTCACACCTACTACATTATCTGTACTCAGAGCTAGAAGGACGCACACTCTGCTCCTCCAGATGTTCAGTTCCAGCTCTGCTACATCTGTTTCTGCACAGCGGGGTCGGACTGATTTTCACACTTGTGGTGTAATTGTCTCGGCACTCTCTTCACTCTGCTGGTGCGGTCTCTTGTATCAGCGGTCTCGGCACTCTCCTCACTCTGCTGGTGCGGTGTCTTGTATCAGCGGTCTCGGCACTCCCCTCACTCTGCTGGTGCGGTCTCTTGTATCAGCGGTCTCGGCACTCTCCTCACTCTGCTGGTGCGGTCTCTTGTATCAGCGGTCTCCGCACTCCCCTCACTCTGCTGGTGCGGTCTCTTGTATCAGCGGTCTCGGCACTCCCCTCACTCTGCTGGTGCGGTCTCTTGTATCAGCGGTCTCGGCACTCTCCTCACTCTGCTGGTGCGGTCTCTTGTATCAGCGGTCTCCGCACTCCCCTCACTCTGCTGGTGCGGTCTCTTGTATCAGCAGTCTCGGCACTCTCCTCACTCTGCTGGTGCGGTGTCTTGTATCAGCGGTCTCGGCACTCTTTTCACTCTGCTGGTGCGGTCTCTTGTATCAGCGGTCTCGGCACTCCCCTCACTCTGCTGGTGCGGTCTCTTGTATCAGCGGTCTCGGCACTCTCTTCACTCTGCTGGTGCGGTCTCTTGTATCAGCGGTCTCGGCACTCTCCTCACTCTGCTGGTGCGGTGTCTTGTATCAGCGGTCTCGGCACTCTCCTCACTCTGCTGGTGCGGTCTCTTGTATCAGCAGTCTCCGCACTCCCCTCACTCTGCTGGTGCGGTCTCTTGTATCAGCAGTCTCCGCACTCGCCTCACTCTGCTTGTGCAGTCTCTTGTATCAGCGGTCTCGGCACTCCCCTCACTCTGGTGGTGCGGTCTCTTGTATCAGCGGTCTTGGCACTCTCTTCACTCTGCGGGTGCGGTCTCTTGTATCAGCAGTCTCGGCACTCTCCTCACTCTGCTGGTGCGGTCTCTTGTATCAGCGGTCTCGGCACTCCCCTCACTCTGCTGGTGCGGTCTCTTGTATCAGCAGTCTCGGCACTCTCCTCACTCTGCTTGTGCGGTGTCTTGTATCAGTGGTCTCCGCGCTCTCCTCACTCTGCTGGTGCGGTCTCTTGTATCAGCGGTCTCGGCACTCTCCTCACTCTGCTGGTGCGGTCTCTTGTATCAGCGGTCTCCGCACTCCCCTCACTCTGCTGGTGCGGTCTCTTGTATCAGCAGTCTCGGCACTCTCCTCACTCTGCTGGTGCGGTCTCTTGTATCAGCGGTCTCCGCACTCCCCTCACTCTGCTGGTGCGGTCTCTTGTATCAGCAGTCTCGGCACTCTCCTCACTCTGCTGGTGCGGTCTCTTGTATCAGCGGTCTCGGCACTCTGCTCACTCTGCTGGTGCGGTCTCTTGTATCAGCGGTCTCGGCACTCTCCTCACTCTGCTGGTGCGGTCTCTTGTATCAGCGGTCTCCGCACTCCCCTCACTCTGCTGGTGCGGTCTCTTGTATCAGCAGTCTCGGCACTCTCCTCACTCTGCTGGTGCGGTCTCTTGTATCAGCGGTCTCGGCACTCCCCTCACTCTGGTGGTGCGGTCTCTTGTATCAGCAGTCTCGGCACTCTCCTCACTCTGCTGGTGCGGTCTCTTGTATCAGCGGTCTCGGCACTCCCCTCACTCTGCTGGTGCGGTCTCTTGTATCAGCGGTCTCCGCACCCCCTCACTCTGCTGGTGCGGTCTCTTGTATCAGCGGTCTCCGCACCCCCTCACTCTGCTGGTGCGGTCTCTTGTATCAGCGGTCTCCGCACTCCCCTCACTCTGCGGGTGCGGTCTCTTGTATCAGCGGTCTCCGCACTCTCCTCACTCTGCTGGTGCGGTCTCTTGTATCAGCGGTCTCGGCACTCTCCTCACTCTGCGGGTGCGGTCTCTTGTATCAGCGGTCTCGGCACTCCCCTCACTCTGCTGGTGCGGTCTCTTGTATCAGCAGTCTCGGCACTCTCCTCACTCTGCTGGTGCGGTCTCTTGTATCAACGGTCTCGGCTCTCCCCTCACTCTGCTGGAGCGGTCTCTTGTATCAGCGGTCTCGGCACTCCCCTCACTCTGCTGGTGCGGTCTCTTGTATCAGCAGTCTCGGCACTCTCCTCACTCTGCTGGTGCAGTCTCTTGTATCAGCGGTCTCGGCACTCCCCTCACTCTGCTGGTGCGGTCTCTTGTATCAGCGGTCTCGGCACTCCCCTCACTCTGCTGGTGCGGTCTCTTGTATCAGCGGTCTCGGCACTCCCCTCACTCTGCTGGTGCGGTCTCTTGTATCAGCGGTCTCGGCACTCCCCTCACTCTGCTGGTGCGGTCTCTTGTATCAGCGGTCTCGGCACTCCCCTCACTCTGCTGGTGCGGTCTCTTGTATCAGCGGTCTCGGCACTCCCCTCACTCTGCTGGTGCGGTCTCTTGTATCAGCGGTCTCGGCACTCTCCTCACTCTGCTGGTGCGGTCTCTTGTATCAGCGGTCTCGGCACTCCCCTCACTCTGCTGGTGCGGTCTCTTGTATCAGCGGTCTCGGCACTCCCCTCACTCTGCTGGTGCGGTCTCTTGTATCAGCGGTCTCGGCACTCCCCTCACTCTGCTGGTGCGGTCTCTTGTATCAGCGGTCTCGGCACTTGGATTCCTTATATGTCCTTCTAGTGAAGCCGCGTGGCTGTCGTCTTGCTGGAGGCTCCTGCGAGGAGGCACGCTCACATGTTCTACCACAAGAGATGTGAACTGCCATACTGATGATGTCACTGATGATGTCACTGATGAGATGTCTAAAATAGAGATTTATCAGCAGCAGGGGCTATGTGTGAAGTAACGCAGCCGGGTGAGGAGCATCTACTGCTCCACCACAAAAAGGATCTGAACCCCCATCCAAAAAGTCCCCAGCAGTAGGAAGGAGTTCATGGCCGCAGATGACGAAAATACAACCTAGCCGTTATTCCTCCATATTCCAATAAAAAGCGACGTAGCGGTCACTGATGATGTCACTGATGATGTCACTGATGATGTCACACACTGATGAAGTCAGTCACTTTTAAGTATCATTTGAATTTTGGTTCTCTTCGCTTTCCCTGGCGGGGTGGGGGTGTTGGTCGCCGGTTGGCGCTCTGTCAGCCTGTAGTCTGGAGACGCGTTGGTGATGTCACTGCGCTTACCTTCGTTGTCTTCCCAATATCTGCAGCCTCCCAGGTTTAGGTGATGGGCTACAGCAGATGGCACTGTCCGACCACACATTCCGGTGCTTACCCAGAATGCATCTGATGCACTGCGGCCAAGACTCTGCCTGTCCCTGCAGATCATCTCAGATGCTGCTCAGTGATCTATGCGGTGGTGACATCATTTGTGCGTGTAGCATCGCTGTAGTGGTGGCATCATTGGCAGGAGTGACATTGATGTTCTGCAGTGACATCTTTGTTTTGATGGTGATGTCATTGGTGTGATGATATCATCATGGTGAGCATCCAGTTTCTTCACTGAGGTACTAGTGAGTTTGCACAGTATATTAGTTCTTTCTAGGTGACCTTGGGGTCTACACTTGTACCAGTGGAGCCACCACTATTGTTGGCTCTGTGGGCATCTGTGGCCTTCCTGCTGACGAGATGAGATACAGAATAAACTCGCCTGTAGGTCATCCCTGCCCGGCGCCAAATCGATAGCAGCAGTGAGGAAGAAGATCCAGGACCTTCAGGAGAAGGTGGATAATGCTGAGGAGCGAGGAGACCGGCTAAGGAAGGAGCTGGCTGTGGAGAGGGAGACCCGGGAGCGGGTAAGAAGGGTCACATGTGGCTCTGGGTCCGATAGAAGGTAGTTACTTATAGTAATTCTGTGGCTACCGATATGTAGAAGGGCTGAACCTCATCCACCATACTGTCACATCCTTACTTCATCTACGTCTCCACCATACTGTTACATCCTTACTTCATCTACGTCTCCTCCATACTGTTACATCCTTTCACCGTCCACGTCTCCTCCATACTGTTACATCCTTACCCCCTGTGCATCTCCACCATACTGTTACATCCTTACACCGTGGACGTCTCCTCCATACTGTTACATCCTTACCCCCTCTGCATCTCCACCATACTGTTACATCCTTTCACTGTCCACGTCTCCTCCCTACTGTTACATCCTTACACCATCCATGTCTCCTCCCTACTGTTACATCCGTTCACTGTCAACATCTCCACCATACTGTTACATCCCTACACCATCCACGTCTCCCTGTACTGTTACATTCTTTCTTCTTCCACGTCTCCTCCATACTGTTACATCCTTACACTGTCCACATGTCCATCATACTGTTACATCCTTACACCGTCCACATGTCCACCATACTATTACATCCTTACACCGTCCACGTCTCCTCCATACTGTTACATCCTTACACCGTCCACGTCTCCTCCATACTGTTACATCCTTACACTGTCCACATGTCCACCATACTATTACATCCTTACACCGTCCACGTCTCCTCCATACTGTTACATCCTTACACCGTCCACGTCTCCACCATACTGTTACATCCTTACACCGTCCACATGTCCACCATATTGTCACATCCTTACACCGTCCACGTCTCCTCCATACTGTCACATCCTTTCTTCTTCCACATCTCCATCATACTGTTACATCCTTACACTGTCCACATCTCCACCATACTGTTACATCCTTACACCGTCCACGTCTCCTCCATACTGTCACATCCTTTCTTCTTCCACATCTCCACCATACTGTTACATCCTTACACTGTCCACATCTCCACCATACTGTTACATCCTTACACCGTCCACGTCTCCTCCATACTGTTACATCCTTACCCCCTGTGCATCTCCTCCATACTGTCACATCCTTTCTTCTTCCACATCTCCACCATACTGTTACATCCTTACACCGTCCACGTCTCCTCCATACTGTTACATCCTTACCCCCTGTGCATCTCCTCCATACTGTCACATCCTTTCTTCTTCCACATCTCCACCATACTGTTACATCCTTTCTTCTTCCACATCTCCACCATACTGTTACATCCTTACACCGTCCACATGTCCACCATACTGTTACATCCTTACACCATCCACATCTCCACCATACTGTTACATCCTTACACCATCCACGTCTCCACTATACTGTTACATACTTACCCCCTCTGCATCTCCACCATACTGTTACATCCTTACACTGTCCACATCTCCACCATACTGTTACATCCTTACAGGGTCCACATCTCCTCCATACTGTTACATCCTTACCCCCTCTGCATCTCCACCATACTGTCACATCCTTTCTTCCTCCACATCTCCACCATACTCTTACATCCTTTCACCGTCCATGTCTCCTCCATACTGTTACAACCTCACACTGTCAACATCTCCACCATACTGTTAAATCCCTACACCGTCCACGTCTCCCTGTACTGTTACATCCTTTCACCGTCCACGTCTCCTCCATACTGTTACATCCTTTCACCGTCCACGTCTCCTCCATACTGTTACATCCTTTCTTCTTCCACATCTCCACCATACTGTTACATCCTTACACCATCCACATCTCCTCCATACTGTTACATCCCTACACCGTCCACATGTCCACCATACTGTTACATCCTTACACCATCCACATCTCCACCATACTGTTACATCCTTACACCATCCACGTCTCCACTATACTGTTACATACTTACCCCCTCTGCATCTCCACCATACTGTTACATCCTTACACTGTCCACATCTCCACCATACTGTTACATACTTACCCCCTCTGCATCTCCACCATACTGTTACATCCTTACACTGTCCACATCTCCACCATACTGTTACATCCTTACACTGTCCACATCTCCACCATACTGTTACATCCTTACAGGGTCCACATCTCCTCCATACTGTTACATCCTTACCCCCTCTGCATCTCCACCATACTGTCACATCCTTTCTTCCTCCACATCTCCACCATACTCTTACATCCTTTCACCGTCCATGTCTCCTCCATACTGTTACAACCTCACACTGTCAACATCTCCACCATACTGTTAAATCCCTACACCGTCCACGTCTCCCTGTACTGTTACATCCTTTCACCGTCCACGTCTCCTCCATACTGTTACATCCTTTCTTCTTCCACATCTCCACCATACTGTTACATCCCTACACCGTCCACGTCTCCTCCATACTGTTACATCCTTTCACCGTCCACGTCTCCTCCATACTGTTACAACCTCACACTGTCAACGTCTCCACCATACTGTTACATCCCTACACCGTCCACGTCTCCCTGTACTGTTACATCCTTTCTTCTTCCACATCTCCTCCATACTGTTACATCCTTACACTGTCCACATGTCCACCATACTGTTACATCCTTACACCGTCCACATGTCCACCATACTGTTACATCCTTACACCCTCTGCATCTCCTCCATACTGTCACATCCTTACTTTGTCTACGTATCCATCATACTGTTACATCCTTACACCCTCCACGTCTCCACCATACTGTCACATCCTTTCACCTTCCACGTCTCCTCCATACTGTTACATCCTTTCACCGTCCACATGTCCACCATACTGTTACATCCTTACTTCATCTACGTCTCCACCATACTGTCACATCCTTTCACCGTCCACGTCTCCTCCATACTGTTACATCCTTACACCGTCCACATCTCCACCATATTGTTACATCCTTACCCCCTGTGCATCTCCACCATACTGTTACATCCTTACACCGTCCACGTCTCCACCATTCTGTTACATCCTTTCTTCTTCCACATCTCCACCATACTGTCACACCCTTTCACCGTCCACGTCTCCACCATACTCTCACATCCTTTCTTCCACATCTCCTCCATACTGTTACATCCCTACACTGTCCACATCTCCTCCATAATGTCACATCCTTACACCATCCACATCTCCATCATACTGTTACATCCTTACACCGTCCACATCTCCACCATACTGTTACATCCTTACACCGTCCACATCTCCACCATATTGTTACATCCTTATCCCCTGTGCATCTCCACCATACTGTTACATCCTTACACCGTCCACATCTCCACCATATTGTTACATCCTTATCCCCTGTGCATCTCCACCATACTGTTACATCCTTACACCGTCGACGTCTCCACCATTCTGTTACATCCTTTCTTCTTCCACATCTCCACCATATTGTCACATCCTTACACCATCCACTTCTCCACCATACTGTCACAGCCTTACACTGTCCACGTATCCACCATATTGTTACATCCCTACACCGTCCACATCTCCACCATACTGTTACATCCTTACACCATCCACGTCTCCACCATACTGTTACATCCTTACACTGTCCACATCTCCACCATACTGTTACATACTTACCCCCTCCACGTCTCCACCATACTGTCACATCCTTTCACCGTCCACGTCTCCTCCATACTGTTACATCCCTACACTGTCCACATCTCCACCATTCTGTTACATGCTTTCTTCTTCCACATCTCCACCATACTCTCACATCCTTTCTTCTTCCACATCTCCTCCATACTGTTACATCCTTACACCGTCCACATCTCCACCATTCTGTTACATCCTTACACCGTCCACATCTCCACCATTCTGTTACATCCTTACACCGTCCACATCTCCACCATTCTGTTACATGCTTTCTTCTTCCACATCTCCATCATACTGTTACATCCTTTCTTCTTCCACATCTCCACCATATTGTCACATCCTTACACCATCCACATCTCCACCATATTGTCACATCCTTACACCATCCACATCTCCACCATATTGTCACATCCTTACACCATCCACATCTCCACCATATTGTCACATCCTTACACCATCCACATCTCCACCATATTGTCACATCCTTACACCATCCACATCTCCACCATACTGTTACATCCCTACACTGTCCACATCTCCACCATACTGTTACATCCTTTCTTCTTCCACATCTCCACCATATTGTCACATCCTTACACCATCCACATCTCCACCATTCTGTTACATCCTTTCTTCTTCCACATCTCCACCATATTGTCACATCCTTACACCATCCACGTCTCCACCATATTGTCACAGCCTTACACTGTCCACGTATCCAGCGTTCTGTGACATCGTTACACTGTCCACCATACTGTGAGTATTAGAACCATCCATGTGTATAGCCTACAAGTGACAATTTAACCCCTCGCACATTCCTCAGGTTTCAGTGTCGTCGTGTCTCTCTGTTGAATATTTCATGTACCTGTGCCGCCGGCATCACCGGAGCTTCCAGCTGTAATATCACCTGTGTCCTCATAGCACCTCTGTGCCGTGTTTCTGGCTGGGGCTGCTTATACTTCTGATGAGGTGTCTCCAGGGGGTTATAATGAGGGTCTGCGTGGATAATGGTGGCCTTGCTCTGTCTGCACCGTTGTTTCTCTCTTGTATCACACACACTTCAGTAGGCACACATAGACATTGAGCGCAGCGTCATCCAGTGGCCATGTAACATGTGAAGCTCAAAGCTCCCTTGTGTATCGTGTCTTCCAGGCGGAGGCGGACGTGGCTTCTCTGAACAGACGCATCCAACTGGTAGAGGAAGAGTTGGACCGGGCACAGGAGAGACTGGCCACCGCCCTGCAGAAGCTGGAGGAGACAGAGAAGGCCGTGGATGAGAGCGAGAGGTGAGCAGCGGCACCAACTGTGGGCTCCGGAGCCCCAATGTCACATCTGTAATGGGCCCCCATCTGCCATGTGCAGACGAGATGGAGCGTCATCATTTCTCCTCTGTAGTTACCACAATGGATGTGACACAAAGTATGAATATGACCCAGGTCTAATACCAGGTGCTTCACAAATCCTCATTAACCCATTACACCATTCTCCATTATCGCAGATATAGAGGATCCTGAAACTCCTCAAACCCTCTCACACGTTATCTTGTGTCCCCCTCATTCTGCATTCAGTACCCCATAATGACAAAGTGACAACAAACCCCCAGAAATCTTTGTACGTTTTTATAACCCCCCCCACCCTGCAGTGACATAAGTAGTCACACTCAGTACTAGTCGGAGCCCCTTTGGCAGTGATTCCAGCCTCCAGTCTTCTTGGGGATGCCGCAAGGTTTGCACCCCTGAATTTGGGGACTTTCTGTCCTCTGTCAGGTTGAAAGGGGGGCCGTCTGTCGACAGCCATTGGCAGGTCTCTCCAGAGATGTCCCATTGGTTTCAGGGCTCTGGCTGGGCCCCTCATGGACATCCACAGAGTCGTCCCCACTCCTTAGTGGTCTTGGCTGGGGTCTTAGGGTCATTGTCTTGTTGAAAGGTGACCCTTCTGTCCAGTCTAAGGTGCCTTGTGCTCTAAATTAGGTTGTCATTATCTCTGCACTTCGTTCCATTCAGCTTTCCATCCACCCTGACTGGTCTCCCCTCCCCCAGTATGATGCTTCGCCACCTGGCTTCACTGTAAGGATCATATTGGGCAGGTGGTGAGCGGCGCCTGGTTTCCATCCACCTTGACCAGTCTCTCCTCCCCCAACATGATGCACCACCACCGGGCTTCACTGTAGGGATGGTATTGGGCTGGTGATGAACGGCGCCTGGTTTCCATCCACCCTGACCATCTCCCCTATCCCAGTATGATGCTCCACCACCGGGCTTCACTGTAGGGATGGTATTGGGCTGGTAATGAGTGACGCCTGGTTTACTCCAGACAGAATGCTTAGAGCCCAAGAAGTTTTATCTTGGTGTTATCAGAACAGAGTGACAGTTGGGTTCTTGGTCTCCTCTCTTATAAGACCCTTCTTCCCTTAGTTTGGTGGGTCACCAGCTCTAGGAAGAGTCTTGGTTGTTCTTCCATGTAAGTGTTATGGGGGCCACTGGGCTCTTGGTCTCCTCTCTTACAAGACCCTTCTCCCCCTTAGTTTGGTGGGTCGGCAGCTCTAGGAAGAGTCTTGTTGGTTCTTCCATGTAAGTATTATGGGAGCCGCTGGACTGTTGGTCTCCTCTCTCACAAAGACCCTTCTCTCCTTAGTTTGGTGGGTCAGCAGGTCTAGGAAGAGTCCTGGTTGTTCTTCCATGTAAGTATTATGGGAGCCACTGGGCTCTTGGTCATCTCTTTTACAAGACCCTTCTCCCCCTTAGTTTGGGGGTCGGTGGCTCTAGGAAGGTCTTGGTGGTTGTTCTCCCATGTAAGAATTATGGAGGCGGCTGTGCTCTTGGTCACCTCTCTTACAAGACCCTTCTCTCCTTAGTTTGGTGGGTTGGCATCTCTAGTAAGAGTCCTGGCTGTTCTTCCATATAAGTATTATGGGGGCTGCTGGGCTCTTGAGAACTTTCAGGGCAGCAGAAATGTTTTTGCAGCTTCTCCAGATCTTCGCCTCCACACAATCCAGTCTCTGAGCTCTACAGGCAGTTCTGTCCTCCTCATGGCTTTGTTTGAGCTCTGATAAGGATTGTGAGCTGTGAGACCTTATATAGATGTGAGGTCATATGTCCAATCAGCTGGATTTCCCCCAGGTGACTCCAATCACGGTGTAGATACAACTTTTTGATAATCAAGAGAGATGGGAGACCTGGAGCTACAAGTGTCATACCAAAGGGTGTGAATACTTGTGTCGCTGCAGAATGGGAGTCTTTCATTTTTAAAAGATTTGCAAAGATTTCTGTTGTCACTTTGTCATTATGGGGTGCTGAGTGCAAAATGTCAGGGACACAACATTACAGGTATAGAGTGAGAGGGTGTGAGGACTTTTCAGACCCCCTAATACATATTTATACATCCTGCAGATTATTGGACCACTGACTTCTCCTGGATTCTCTTTGTCTTACAGAGGAATGAAGGTCATAGAGAACAGGGCCAACAAGGATGAGGAGAAGATGCACGACCAGGACCTACAGCTCAAGGAAGCCAAACACGTTGCTGAGGACTCTGACAGGAAGTATGAGGAGGTGAGTCTTGTGGACGGTTGTCCATTGTGGTGTGGTATAGGTATACCTGCCAATGATGACTCCATACTATGATTCTCTTATGGCAAGGCAGCTTGAAATGTGTGGTGTCTCCAGCTTCATGCTATGTGTAAGAGCTAATCACAACTCGAAATGCGTAGGTAACCTGGGGTCTGCACCCCACGTTTTCTAATCATGTTGTAAAGAAGTTTGTTTTTTTCCTGAAGCTTGAGACACCAAAGATCTGAAGCCTCCTGAGAACTGGCTCTGCGTTCCTCTCTTGTCCAAACTTTGGGTGGAGTTCCAGGACTAATTGCTTTTACCAGGAAATGGAGGGCTGATGTTTATTCATAGATTCTCTTATATCTGCGTTCCAGCAGTCTGTGACCCCCGATATTAGAATAACTGGCCCAATATATTATGTGTGGGAGCTCGTTCTCCTGCCAGAGCATTCCGGAGGGTTTATTGTATATGTTAGTATAAAAGCCCCCTCAGTCTCCTTTAAGTCCCCCTCCCCCTGGTCTTACCCTCGTTGTCCCCCTTGTCCCCTTCCCCAGTGTTCTACTGGCTTTCAGATTGTCTTTTACTTTCGGACAAGGGTCTAATCTACTCTTCCATCTCTTTTGCCGCAGGTTGCCCGCAAATTAGTGATTATTGAGGGTGAATTAGAGCGATCTGAAGAGCGAGCCGAGGTGGCTGAGAGGTGAGTCACCTCCTATAGAAACTGCACTGAGCAGGGGGGTGGATCTGATGACCCTGGAGGTCCCTTCCAACTCTACCATTCTAGGATTCTATGATAGAAAAATTGTCCTCTGTTTCCATGGCATCCATTCTACAAGTCAACATTTTTGGTGTTTCTCCTTTACAAGCCTTCATTTACATTACACTATAACCTCTCCATACCGTAACCTCTAGTGTGACCATCGCTCCTCCCTGGGTCTCTAGTGTCGCATCTCCCTCAGCCTCTAGTGTCGCTGTCATTTCTCCCTAGGTGTCTAGTCTTGCTGTCGCTCCTCCCTGGGCCTTTAGTCTTGCCATTGCTCCTTCTTGGGTCTTTAGTTTCACAGTCACTCCTCTCTGGACCTCTGGTCCTGCCATTGGTCCTCCCTGGGCCTCTAGTCTCACCGTCACTTCTCCCTGGGCCTCTAGTCTCACCGTCACTCCTCCCTGGGCCTCTAGTGTCACTGTCGTTCCTCCCTAGGTGTTTAGCCTTGCCGTCGCTCCTTCCTGGGCCTCTAGTATTGCCATTGCGCGTCCCTGGGCCTCTAGTATTGCCATTGCGCGTCCCTGGGCCTCTAGTATTGCCATTGCGCGTCCCTGGGCCTCTAGTCTTGCCGTTGCTCCTTCTTGGGCCTCTAGTTTGACTGTTGCTTCTCTCTTGGTCTCTAGTCCCGCCATCACTCCTCTCTGGGCCTCTAGTCTCACTGTCACTCCACCATGGGCCTCTAGTGTCACTGTTGTTCCTCTCTAGGTGTCTAGTCTTGCTGTCGTGCCTCCCTAGGTGTCTAGCCTTGCCGTCGCTCCTCCCTGGGCCTCTAGTCACACTGTCGCGCCTCCCTGGGCCTCTAGTCTCACAATCGCTCCTCCCTGAGCCTCTCGTCTCACCATCCCTCCTCCCTGGGCCTCTAGTCTCACCATCCCTCCTCCCTGAGCCTCTAGTCTCACCGTCACTCCTCCCTAGGCCTCTAGTCTGACTGTCGTTCCTCCTCCCTGGGCCTCTAGTCTCACCGTCACTCCTCTCTGGGTCTCTAGTCCTACCTTTACTCCACCCTGGGCCTCTAGTATCGCCATTGCACCTCCCTGGGCCTCTAGTCTTGCCATCGTTCCTTCTTGGGCCTCTAGTTTCACTGTCGCTCCTCTCTGGGCATCTAGTCTCATCATCACTCCTCCCTGGGCCTCTAGTCTTGGCGTCGTTCCTCCTCCCTGGGTAGTCTTGCCCTTGCTCCTCTTTGGGCCTATAGTCTCACCGTTGCTCCTCCCTGAGCCTCTAGTCTTGCCATCACTGCTCCCTGGGCCTTTAGTCTTGCAGTTTCTCCTCCCTGGGTCTCTAGTCTGGCCATTGCTCCTCCCTGGACCCCTAGTCTTGCCATTGCTCCTCTCTGAGCACCTCCCCCCGCTGTACGCTATGTAGTGGTTTCCCATGTGTAGAATCTGTAAAAATTGTGTCTCTGCATTACATGTATCCAGGATCCCCCAGATTCACAGTTTCCTCGGATTATGGTTGTAGCAGAGGAAGGGGGAGCAAGCCGGATATATACAGACGATCATGAGGTGATGGTACTCTGCAGATAATGAGAGTAGTCGGCTCCTCCTAGGCACACGAGCCTTGCTGGAGTTCACCACCACTGACTTGACGTAGATTTCCATGTGTATAACTGTAATGATGCAGAGTGATGTCATAGTCCTGAGTTAGGTGTCTGTGATGTCATTGGGTCAGAGTGATGTCATGATACGGAGACTTAATAAACAAGACGTTGCTTATGCAAAGCGATGCAGTCATATGATGTCACTAAGCTAGAGTGATGTCATAATTCCAGGAGTCATGTGATGGGATTTGGCGCTACGTATTTTAAGTCTCTGGTGATGTCATCTTCCTTTTTTCCTTCCTAAGTCGGTACAGAGAGCTAGAAACAGAACTTCGCACCGTGGACCAAGCCTTGAAATCATTGATAGCAGCAGAGGAGGAGGTATTGACGGGGAGCGTCTCTGCTGTCTATCCTCTGCTCATATCTCTTCTGTACATTGGAGGTTCTCTGCCTCCCTCTGACCTATAGAGTCATAGGTTATTACCATATGTGGGCGCCGCCACATCCTTCACAAGGTTTCCCCAGCTGTAACAGGCATATTGCATCATTCACCCTCGATAGCAATCGGCTTGGGTCAATTCCAATCAGTATTTGATGCTGACCATGTACTGCTGTCCCATCCTTATACCAGACTCCGCCCCCCACCACCCTGACCCTTGTACTGGACTCCCCACTCCTTCCTTTGCACCAGACTCTCCACTTCCTCGCCCTCTCCTGCATCAGACTCTCTATTCCCCCCCCCCTCCTTTGCACCAGACTCTCTCCACTCCCTCTTCTTTATACCAGACTCTCCACTCCCTTCCCCCCTTCTATGCACCAGACTCTCCACTCCCTGCCCCCTCCTTTACACCAGACTCTCCACTCCCTCCACCCCCCTTCTTTGCATCAGACTCTCCACTCCCTCCCCCCTCCTTTGCACCAGACTCTCCACTCCCTCCCCCCCTTCTTTACACCAGACTCTCCACTCCCTCCCCCCTTCTTTACACCAGACTCTCCACTCCCTCGCCCCTTCTTTACACCAGACTCTCCACTCCCTCCCCCCTCTTTACACCAGACTCTCCACTCCCTTCCCCCCCTTCTTTACACCAGACTCTCCACTCCCTCCCCCCCTTTTTTACACCAGACTCTCCACTCCCTCCCCCCCTTTTTTACACCAGACTCTCCACTCCCTCCCCCCCTTCTATACACCAGACTCTCCACTCCCTCCCCCCTTCTTTACACCAGACTCTCCACTCCCTCCCCCCCCTTTTTTACACCAGACTCTCCACTCCCTCCCCCCTTCTTTACACCAGACTCTCCACTCCCTCCCCCCTTCTTTACACCAGACTCTCCACTCCCTCCCCCCCTTCTTTACACCAGACTCTCCACTCCCTCCCCCCCTTTTTTACACCAGACTCTCCACTCCCTCCCCCCCTTTTTTACACCAGACTCTCCACTCCCTCCCCCCTCCTTTGCACCAGACTCTCCCCTCCCCCATGTCTGATATATCTTCTGTATTTCACTGCTCTTCTGTCTGATTTTGGCTCTTGTTCTCATGATTGCTCTTCCACCTCTCTCTCTCCCTCTTCCCTCACACGTCCTCCATCCTGCCATCCGCACTTCCCCGCTTTACGTCCTGTTATTACCCCGGCACAGTAAATGTGCCGACTTGGAAGAGGAGCTCAAGAATGTCACCAATACCCAAAAGTCCCTAGAAGCTCAAGCAGATAAGGTATCACTGTACATGTATGCAGGCCAACCTGCTGTGTGATAACATATCCCCTCCTAACAAGTCTAAGACCCCCAAGCTGTCTTCCTATTCTGCCCCCGTCCTGTTCACCGCCATGCATGAAAGTGCCACCTTCTAACATGTCTAATACTGGAGTGCAATGCTTGTGTCCTCGCCGATCTCCACCGTCCACAACGCCTGCTGACGCATAGTAGACCCTGATCTTCTCAAACTTTCATTCCGTAGTACTCATCTAAAGAAGACCACTATGAGGAAGAGATAAGACATCTGACCGAGCGGCTGAAGGAGGTGAGTCTGAATCCTCTTCCTACTTGCACACGCTCCTAAAAGTCACCGCTGCACCGTGTAACACCGAATTGTTTTTTAGACTGATGGCCGAGTAGAGTTTGCAGAAAAATCAGTGGCGAAGCTGGAGAAGACAATCGATGACCTTGAAGGTAAAGGAGCTCCTCATAGTCCGGCTGCCACGTGTTCCCCTTGTCTGTGTCCTGACTACACTCCTTCACGAGCAGCCGGCACGTACATCATGAGAATCCTGCTGGATTGTCTTTGTACTTTGTACGGAGTGAACTTGCCGAGTTGTCATACTCAGCTGTGCTTACCGGGTTGCCTTGCTTCTCTTTGCTGGGTTTTCCCATTGGACTGTCCATGCTTTCACCTGACCCCCCTCCCTTCTGACTGTACTTGCTCCTCTGGTGTACTCTGCTCTGACTTTTCTGTCCTCTGTCTTTTCCTGCTGCTCTATAGATGAGGTCTATGCTCAGAAGATGAAGTATAAGGCCATCAGTGAGGAGCTGGATAATGCCCTTAATGACATTACCTCCCTGTGAGCCTTCCACGGCCTGTCACCTCTGTCCATCCTCGGGTCCTGTCGCTGTCTCTGTTGCACACCTCTCCAGCCTGGATGCACACGGTCATTATCCTGGACGACCCTCCACACTTTCCTCCTTCTCCTCCTCTTCTAGCTCTCCGCTGCTCGCCCCATCTTCTGCGGTCACTGATGTCCGACACGGAGGTCTCGTCTTGTACATAAACTACAGATGGCTCTTGTGCTTCCTCTCATTCTCTTCCCAGATGTTATTATTGTGTTTTGTGTGATTACGTGTGAGTGGGGGGGCAGGAAGGACGATGACCCGGACACGTTACACTCCGGGCATGGAGGATTTTGCTGCTCCCGTTCATGGGTTTCCGTCGCACCGTGCGGTTCCATCACTGCTGAATAAAGTGCTTCTCTCCATTGCTGTCCTTTTATGTCTCCATCTTTCTCTCTCACCCACAAATTCAATCCCATCTTCTCCACGACCCCCAGATGTAGAATTGTGACTAATGGTATTCACAGAGTATCCCTATAGCTCATTAGATCCCCATGGGCATGAATAAAATGCAAGGAGGACTGACACAAGGCAGAGAGCAAAGTTATGTCAGGGTTTCTAGTTAGGTAATGAGCCCAATAGTGACTGTAATGGCGGTCATGAGTGGTAGTCCCATAATCAGTTCCCTTGGCAAAGACCTGACAGTTGCAGACATAAGAGGGTGCTTCCGAAATGTATAAGCTATAATATCTAATAGTGCAGCCGCATGAAGTGGTGGAGAACCCAAAATCTTCCAGGTAGAGGCCATATCTCTCATAACGTGGTCTGCAGAGCGCCACATGCAGGTGGAGTATATATGGTACATGTAGGTGGTAAGAGGGGCAGATTCAGCGCACACCATGGTCCCTTCCCTCCCTATGGTCCCATATATATATATATATATATATGGATGATGGGTCACTGAGGGGTAGGTGCCACTCATCCACATACTAGAACCCCCTTCCCTGGTACCTAGTTTTCATGGTACATGTTCGGAGGTTTGGGGTCTTGGACAGAGGTAAAATGCAGAACCTGGGTGTGCCAGTGCCCTACAGCAATCTGCAGCCACATTGGGGGACATGTGGTAAGTCCATTTCTCTTGGCCAGTTGTAGTCAGCACTGCCATCCAGTCACCTGCTGATTCTTCTCTCCTCCTAAGGCTCTAGATGTTTCTCTATGTTGCTGATTTCCTCCTTCTCTGCTGGAAGCTCTCTTCTAAAGACTCACAGATGCCACGATGGATTACTGCTAGTCTGTGTGGGTGCAGGCTGCCAGTCTGTGTGGGTGCAGGCTGCTGGTCTGTGTGGGTGCAGGCTGCTGGTCTGTGTGGGTGCAGGCTGCCGGTCTGTGTGGGTGCAGGCTGCTAGTCTGTGGGGGTGCAGGCTTGTGTGTGTGCAGGCTGCTAGTCTGTGTGGGTGCAGGCTGCCGCTCTGTGTGGGTGCGGGCTGCTAGTCTGTGTGGGTGCAGGCTGCTAGTCTGTGTGGGTGCAGGCTGCTGGCCTGTGTGGGTGCAGGCTGCTAGTCTGTGTGGGTGCAGGCTGCTGGCCTGTGTGGGTGCAGGCTACTGAACTGTGTGGGTGCAGGCTGCTAGTCTGTGTGGGTGCAGGCTGCTGCTCTGTGTGGGTGCAGGCTGCTGAACTGTGTGGGCGCAGGCTGCCGCTCTGGGCGCGGGCTGCCGCTCTGTGTGGGCGCGGGCTGCCGCTCTGTGTGGGCGCGGGCTGCCGCTCTGTGTGGGCGCGGGCTGCCGCTCTGTGTGGGCGCGGGCTGCCGATCTGTGTGGGCGCAGGCTGCCGCTCTGTGTGGGTGCAGGCTGCCGCTCTGTGTGGGTGCAGGCTGCCGCTCTGTGTGGGTGCAGGCTGCCGCTCTGTGTGGGTGCAGGCTGCTGCTCTGTGTGGGTGCAGGCTGCCGCTCTGTGTGGGTGCGGGCTGCTGGCCTGTGTGGGTGCAGGCTGCTGGCCTGTGTGGGTGCGGGCTGCCGCTCTGTGTGGGTGCGGGCTGCCGCTCTGTGTGGGTGCAGGCTGCTGCTCTGTGTGGGTGCAGGCTGCCGCTCTGTGTGGGTGCAGGCTGCCGCTCTGTGTGGGTGCAGGCTGCCGCTCTGTGTGGGTGCGGGCTGCCGCTCTGTGTGGGTGCGGGCTGCCGCTCTGTGTGGGTGCGGGCTGCCGCTCTGTGTGGGTGCGGGCTGCCGCTCTGTGTGGGTGCAGGCTGCTAGTCTGTGTGGGTGCAGGCTGCTGGCCTGTGTGGGTGCAGGCTGCTAGTCTGTGTGGGTGCAGGCTGCTGGCCTGTGTGGGTGCAGGCTGCTGAACTGTGTGGGTGCAGGCTGCTAGTCTGTGTGGGTGCAGGCTGCTGCTCTGTGTGGGTGCAGGCTGCTGAACTGTGTGGGCGCGGGCTGCCGCTCTGTGTGGGCGCGGGCTGCCGCTCTGTGTGGGCGCGGGCTGCCGCTCTGTGTGGGCGCGGGCTGCCGATCTGTGTGGGCGCGGGCTGCCGATCTGTGTGGGCGCGGGCTGCCGCTCTGTGTGGGTGCGAGCTGCCGCTCTGTGTGGGTGCGGGCTGCCGCTCTGTGTGGGTGCAGGCTGCCGCTCTGTGTGGGTGCGGGCTGCCGCTCTGTGTGGGTGCGGGCTGCCGCTCTGTGTGGGTGCGGGCTGCCGCTCTGTGTGGGTGCAAGGCTGCCGCGCTGTGTGGGTGCGGGCTGCCGCTCTGTGTGGGTGCCGGATCCTGCTCTGTGTGGGTGCAGGCTGCCGCTCTGTGTGGGTGCCGGCTGCCGCTCTGTGTGGGTGCCGGATCCTGCTCTGTGTGGGTGCAGGCTGCCGCTCTGTGTGGGTGCAGGCTGCCGCTCTGTGTGGGTGCCGGATCCTGCTCTGTGTGGGTGCAGGATCCTGCTCTGTGTGGGCGCAGGCTGCTGCTCTGTGTGGGTGCGGGCTGCCGCTCTGTGTGGGTGCAGGATCCTGCTCTGTGTGGGTGCGGGCTGCTGCTCTGTGTGGGTGCGGGCTGCTGCTCTGTGTGGGTGCGGGCTGCCGCTCTGTGTGGGTGCAGGATCCTGCTCTGTGTGGGCGCAGGCTGCTGCTCTGTGTGGGCGCGGGCTGCCGCTCTGTGTGGGTGCAGGATCCTGCTCTGTGTGGGTGCGGGCTGCCGCTCTGTGTGGGCGCGGGCTGCCGCTCTGTGTGGGCGCGGGCTGCCGCTCTGTGTGGGCGCGGGCTGCCGCTCTGTGTGGGCGCGGGCTGCCGCTCTGTGTGGGCGCAGGCTGCCGCTCTGTGTGGGCGCAGGCTGCCGCTCTGTGTGGGTGCCGGATCCTGCTCTGTGTGGGCGCGGGCTGCCGCTCTGTGTGGGTGCGGGCTGCTAGTCTGTGTGGGTGCAGGCTGCTAGTCTGTGTGGGTGCAGGTTGCCGCTCTGTGTGGGTGCAGGTTGCCGCTCTGTGTGGGCGCAGGCTGCCGCTCTGTGTGGGCGCGGGCTGCCGCTCTGTGTGGGCGCGGGCTGCCGCTCTGTGTGGGCGCGGGCTGCCGCTCTGTGTGGGTGCAGGCTGCTAGTCTGTGTGGGTGCAGGCTGCTAGTCTGTGTGGGTGCAGGCTGCTAGTCTGTGTGGGTGCAGGCTGCTAGTCTGTGTGGGTGCAGGCTGCTAGTCTGTGTGGGTGCAGGCTGCTGGCCTGTGTGGGCGCAGGCTGCTAGTCTGTGTAGGCGCAGGCTGCCGCTCTGTGTGGGCGCGGGCTGCCGCTCTGTGTGGGTGCAGGTTGCCGCTCTGTGTGGGTGCAGGTTGCCGCTCTGTGTGGGTGCGGGCTGCCGCTCTGGGTGGGTGCAGGCTGCCGCTCTGTGTGGGTGCGGGCTGCCGCTCTGTGTGGGTGCAGGCTGCCGCTCTGTGTGGGCGCGGGCTGCCGCTCTGTGTGGGTGCGGGCTGCCGGCCTGTGTGGGTGCGGGCTGCCGCTCTGTGTGGGTGCACAGGATAATGCACCATGTACATATGAGTATGCACTGAGGTAGCGGGTGAGCGGTCATGAGGGCCACATGGGGTGATGTTTGTAAGACGCACGTTGACCCGGGTACCATAAGCGGAGTGTGAGTGGTGGCTCACTTGGGTTGTCACCTTGGTCACCATTGTTGCGTTTGCTCCTCCAGAGACCTTGTCCCAGGCCAAGGATGAGAAGTTGGAAATTCAGCAGACGCTGGACCAGACGCTGGTGGAGCTGAACAACATGTAACCCCCTGGGGGCGCCACCTCCATCTTCATTTGTTTCCCACTATCACGTTGTACCCGGTGGATATTGTCTCACGCTGTCACCCTCCCTGCTGCTGGATCTCCTCCAGATTCCCCAGAGAGGCGCGGTTTGTGAAAGGCCTCACGCTGCGCACTTCACGGGCCGCCATACCAGAGGAAGACGTCGTCCTGGAAGATGGCGGCTCTTTAATCACAATGACTTCATATGACAAACCCTGAAGGTGTGATGTATGATCTGTGTACCCCAATAAAGGCATCCTCACGTGTACAGCGGGCTCGCTGCCTGACTCCTCCCCCCTGCCCGACAACCTTCCTTCTAGGCTTTCCTTACAGCGTAGTACTGCCAACGGCTCATGTGTCGGGGGATATACGGGCGGCTTGCTTGGCAATGTTGTGGTGCCAGAGGAACTGTGGAGTGCATTGCCAATGGGAAGTGTAAGGGCAGCGGCATCACTTCCTTCTACCCGCCTGCTGCCCAGTATCCTCCTGCCATATCTTCTATAGTGGTCTGTGGCGATTGGCATTCATTTACAGGGCCTTTGCATGGGCCGATGGTTGTTAATCCCATCGATCATTGGTGGCGGCACGGATCGGGCCGAACGTCCGTATGAACGCCGCACCGATGCCATCGTATGTTGGCTCTTCTAACCACTCCCGATCCTCGTATCCTCCTTCACCGGGGCGTCCGCCGAGATGGGGCAGCAGTGGAGCGGCAACCAAGAATCGGCCACCGACAAGAGAGTGCCACTGTAGTGCCCAACGGCGGCTGAAGGGGGCGCCACCCTGCACAAACACCTGTTTTAGGGGCCGTCAGTGCGGACAAATCTTCAACCGCACACTATTGTCCAAAAACCAGATGAGAAGGTGGTGTCTGAGGGCGCCGTGGGCTACAATGGCGTGCAGCAGCCGCACGGCGGCGGACCGTTGTTTCTGTGCGGTTTGTCTGCTACGGTTTTCTGTTCCGCAAAAAAAAAGTTACAAAATTGAAAAAGTATTGTAATTTGTTATTTTTGTAACACATGCGTGCGGAGCGTTCCGTCTGCCCGTCTGCACCCGCTGATCGGACAGCAAGAAATGTCAAACTACAAAACTTTATTAGAAAACGTTTACAGTGAACAACGGAGGTGGTTTTCTCCTGGGAAGCGAACCGCGCCGCCAGCAGCCTCACAGTACGGTGCAGGCGGCTTTACACGCTGAACATGAAGGTGGCGGCGCAGTCAGGCCGCTCACCCGATACCCGTCTAATTGGGCAATACCCGTGGGAGGCCTCTGGTCAGGCTGGAAACACGCTGCCCTAGGCACGAATACACGCGGTGGTACGGAGCTGCGCCTGAACGGGCGGACCTATTCTCCCTCGCCGGCAGCTCAAACTTTGTGCCAGACTGCAGGAGTTTGAAAAAAGAGGCAGGAAGCGAGCGGCCGGCCGATCCTCGCCGATCCCGTGTTCACTGCAGGGCCGCGCCTGCCTGCTCTCGACCAGTGAACTCCTGCTGACATCCGCGGTGTCGCTGTGTCCCGTTGTACGGCCGGCATTCTCACGCTCCTGTCATTAAGCCCTTTAAATCACAGGTGTGATCCGATGCGAGCGCTGCCTGACAGCACACAAAGTACAGTGAAATCCGTAGATACACGCAGGGTAGAGCTGTAGAGGATATGTATATACCTGCCGTGTGTAGAGGCATACATGTCTATAGATCAGTGCAGGTTGGTCCCCGAGGACCCCCACCGTTTAGGTGTAATCCACGCCAGTTTACCCATGTACTGAGTGATAGCTCCGTTCTCCCACAGTGGCCAGGATTGGTATTACAGATGAAAGTCCTGCTGAAATGAATGGATGTCATACCAGTCCTGGCCACTGCAGTGAGAATGGCGCTGTCTGCCTCCTTCAGAGTGCAGCGGCAGTCCTGGATGACAATCTACTATTGATGAGCTCAGCTAAGGACAGGCTATGACTGGTTTACAACTGGACAGCCCCTTTAATGAGTGCAGATCTACATGCCGCCATGTAAAAGGGCCGTGTGCTCCATCCAGAGCTGCATTCACTGTTCTGCTGGCACCTCCAGACTCTGAGTGCGCGGCGTACAATGTGGTTGTTCCCAGCAGGAGAAGCCAAGTCCTCTTGTAGATGTGAGACCTTCGAATGGCCACAACAATACATGATGGTACCGCAGCTTCCACCCTCTCAGGGCTCTTCATCAGACACGGGGCTCATTCACACGGGGGTCTGCATACAATGCTGCGGCCCTCACATGTTGTACACATTACAGCCCATACGCTTTGCCCTCACAAACCGCGTACGGGCTGCGATTTGCACTGGGCATGCCCGCGGATCTGACGGCACAGACGGGCGCAGTGTGGTTTGTTCCCTGCTCAGACAGAGGATGCGTGTGGAAGCGCCGCCCCTTCACAAAGCATGCGGGTTGTTTCATACAAGGGCTGCGCATGAGACACGGAGAAACCGAGCGTGCTGCGGCGACTTACTCCTCCTGCGTATCGCAGCGCCCAGAGGTGTGCAGGGGAGAGCGACAGACCGCAGACGGTCACTGCCTCCAGCCACGGGGGTACACGGGAAACATGTGTGTAATATGTGCTGACAATACACCGTGTGCGTGAGCCGGGATGGAATAGGTCTGAAGAGGCATATATATATATATACTAGCTGATATACCCGGCTTCGCCCGAGTTATATATATATATACTAGCTGATATACCCGGCTTCACCCGAGTTATATATATATATATATACTAGCTGATATACCCGGCTTCACCCGAGTTATATATATATATATATATACTAGCTGATATACCCGGCTTCGCCCGAGTTATATATATATATATATATATATATATATAGACTAGCTGATATACCCGGCTTCACCCGAGTTATATATATATATATACTAGCTGATATACCCGGCTTCACCCGAGTTATATATATATATATACTAGCTGATATACCCGGCTTCACCCGAGTTATATATATATATACTAGCTGATATACCCGGCTTCGCCCGAGTTATATATATATATATAGACTAGCTGATATACCCGGCTTCACCCGAGTTATATATATATATACTAGCTGATATACCCGGCTTCACCCGAGTTATATATATATATACTAGCTGATATACCCGGCTTCACCCGAGTTATATATATATATACTAGCTGATATACCCGGCTTCGCCTGAGTTATATATATATATACTAGCTGATATACCCGGCTTCGCCCGAGTTATATATATATATACTAGCTGATATACCCGGCTTCGCCCGAGTTAATTTGGTACTGGTGTTTATCTGGTGTTCACACGGAAATCTTATGAAGTCGTGGCTACTTTAGAGATACTGAGGAAAAACATATGTTCACCATTTTGCATAGTTCTCTGCGTTACCCAGAAAACACCACGTGGAGGCAACCATGCGACGTTTCCTTTATATAAAATGACATCAGGAAGTGAGAGAATTAGATTACGTGCATAAAATAAGGACACTAATTATTTTGCACTTAGAATTGAATAATCGAGTTGGGACCCATTAACTTTTCCTATTTTGGAGATAATCTATGCACGGTGCAGGAGGATCGGCCGCTATCTCCCCCTACTGGTAGTATATACATGGTGCAGGGAGGATCGGCCGCTATCTCCCCCTACTGGTAGTATATACATGGTGCAGGGAGGATGGGCCGCTATCTCCCCCTACTGGTAGTATATACATGGTGCAGGGAGGATCGGCCGCTATCTCCCCCTACTGGTAGTATATACATGGTGCAGGAGGATCGGCCGCTATCTCCCCCTACTGGTAGTATATACATGGTGCAGGGAGGATGGGCCGCTATCTCCCCCTACTGGTAGTATATACATGGTGCAGGGAGGGTCGGCCGCTATCTCCCCCTACTGGTAGTATATACATGGTGCAGGAGGATCGGCCGCTATCTCCCCCTACTGGTAGTATATACATGGTGCAGGGAGGATGGGCCGCTATCTCCCCCTACTGGTAGTATATACATGGTGCAGGGAGGATCGGCCGCTATCTCCCCCTACTGGTAGTATATACATGGTGCAGGAGGATCGGCCGCTATCTCCCCCTACTGGTAGTATATACATGGTGCAGGGAGGATGGGCCGCTATCTCCCCCTACTGGTAGTATATACATGGTGCAGGGAGGATCGGCCGCTATCTCCCCCTACTGGTAGTATATACATGGTGCAGGAGGATCGGCCGCTATCTCCCCCTACTGGTAGTATATACATGGTGCAGGGAGGATGGGCCGCTATCTCCCCCTACTGGTAGTATATACATGGTGCAGGGAGGATCGGCCGCTATCTCCCCCTACTGGTAGTATATACATGGTGCAGGAGGATCGGCCGCTATCTCCCCCTACTGGTAGTATATACATGGTGCAGGGAGGATGGGCCGCTATCTCCCCCTACTGGTAGTATATACATGGTGCAGGGAGGATCGGCCGCTATCTCCCCCTACTGGTAGTATATACATGGTGCAGGAGGATCGGCCGCTATCTCCCCCTACTGGTAGTATATACATGGTGCAGGGAGGATGGGCCGCTATCTCCCCCTACTGGTAGTATATACATGGTGCAGGGAGGATCGGCCGCTATCTCCCCCTACTGGTAGTATATACATGGTGCAGGAGGATCGGCCGCTATCTCCCCCTACTGGTAGTATATACATGGTGCAGGGAGGATGGGCCGCTATCTCCCCCTACTGGTAGTATATACATGGTGCAGGGAGGATGGGCCGCTATCTCCCCCTACTGGTAGTATATACATGGTGCAGGGAGGATCGGCCGCTATCTCCCCCTACTGGTAGTATATACATGGTGCAGGAGGATCGGCCGCTATCTCCCCCTACTGGTAGTATATACATGGTGCAGGGAGGATGGGCCGCTATCTCCCCCTACTGGTAGTATATACATGGTGCAGGGAGGATCGGCCGCTATCTCCCCCTACTGATAGTATATACATGGTGCAGGGAGGATCGGCCGCTATCTCCCCCTACTGGTAGTATATACATGGTGCAGGGAGGATGGGCCGCTGTCTCCCCCTACTGGTAGTATATACATGGTGCAGGGAGGATCGGCCGCTATCTCCCCCTACTGGTAGTATATACATGGTGCAGGGAGGATTGGCCGCTATCTCCCCCTACTGGTAGTATATACATGGTGCAGGGAGGATTGGCCGCTATCTCCCCCTACTGGTAGTATATACATGGTGCAGGGAGGATCGGCCGCTATCTCCCCCTACTGGTAGTATATACATGGTGCAGGGAGGATCGGCCGCTATCTCCCCCTACTGGTAGTATATACATGGTGCAGGGAGGATCGGCCACTATCTCCCCCTACTGGTAGTATATACATGGTGCAGGAGGATCGGCCGCTATCTCCCCCTACTGGTAGTATATACATGGTGCAGGGAGGATGGGCCGCTATCTCCCCCTACTGGTAGTATATACATGGTGCAGGGAGGATCGGCCGCTATCTCCCCCTACTGGTAGTATATACATGGTGCAGGGAGGATCGGCCGCTATCTCCCCCTACTGGTAGTATATACATGGTGCAGGGAGGATCGGCCGCTATCTCCCCCTACTGGTAGTATATACATGGTGCAGGGAGGATCGGCCGCTATCTCCCCCTACTGGTAGTATATACACGGTGCAGGGAGAATCGGCCACTATCTCCCCCTACTGGTAGTATATACATGGTGCAGGGAGGATCGGCCGCTATCTCCCCCTACTGGTAGTATATACATGGTGCAGGGAGGATCGGCCGCTATCTCCCCCTACTGGTAGTATATACATGGTGCAGGGAGGATGGGCCGCTATCTCCCCCTACTGGTAGTATATACATGGTGCAGGGAGGATCGGCCGCTATCTCCCCCTACTGGTAGTATATACATGGTGCAGGGAGGATCGGCCGCTATCTCCCCCTACTGGTAGTATATACATGGTGCAGGAGGATCGGCCGCTATCTCCCCCTACTGGTAGTATATACATGGTGCAGGGAGGATGGGCCGCTATCTCCCCCTACTGGTAGTATATACATGGTGCAGGGAGGATCGGCCGCTATCTCCCCCTACTGGTAGTATATACATGGTGCAGGGAGGATCGGCTGCTATCTCCCCCTACTGGTAGTATATACATGGTGCAGGGAGGATGGGCCGCTATCTCCCCCTACTGGTAGTATATACATGGTGCAGGGAGGATCGGCTGCTATCTCCCCCTACTGGTAGTATATACATGGTGTAGGGAGGATCGGCCGCTATCTCCCCCCGCTGGTAGTATATACATGGTGCAGGGAGGATGGGCCGCTATCTCCCCCTACTGGTAGTATATACATGGTGCAGGGAGGATCGGCCGCTATCTCCCCCTACTGGTAGTATATACATGGTGCAGGGAGGATGGGCCGCTATCTCCCCCTACTGGTAGTATATACATGGTGCAGGGAGGATCGGCCGCTATCTCCCCCTACTGGTAGTATATACATGGTGCAGGGAGGATCGGCCGCTATCTCCCCCTACTGGTAGTATATACATGGTGCAGGGAGGATCGGCCGCTATCTCCCCCTACTGGTAGTATATACATGGTGCAGGGAGGATGGGCCGCTATCTCCCCCTACTGGTAGTATATACATGGTGCAGGGAGGATGGGCCGCTATCTCCCCCTACTGGTAGTATATACATGGTGCAGGGAGGATGGGCCGCTATCTCCCCCTACTGGTAGTATATACATGGTGCAGGGAGGATCGGCCGCTATCTCCCCCTACTGGTAGTATATACATGGTGCAGGAGGATCGGCCGCTATCTCCCCCTACTGGTAGTATATACATGGTGCAAGGAGGATGGGCCGCTATCTCCCCCTACTGGTAGTATATACATGGTGCAGGGAGGATCGGCCGCTATCTCCCCCTACTGGTAGTATATACATGGTGCAGGAGGATCGGCCGCTATCTCCCCCTACTGGTAGTATATACATGGTGCAGGGAGGATGGGCCGCTATCTCCCCCTACTGGTAGTATATACATGGTGCAGGGAGGATGGGCCGCTATCTCCCCCTACTGGTAGTATATACATGGTGCAGGGAGGATCGGCCGCTATCTCCCCCTACTGGTAGTATATACATGGTGCAGGAGGATCGGCCGCTATCTCCCCCTACTGGTAGTATATACATGGTGCAGGGAGGATGGGCCGCTATCTCCCCCTACTGGTAGTATATACATGGTGCAGGGAGGATCGGCCGCTATCTCCCCCTACTGGTAGTATATACATGGTGCAGGAGGATCGGCCGCTATCTCCCCCTACTGGTAGTATATACATGGTGCAGGGAGGATGGGCCGCTATCTCCCCCTACTGGTAGTATATACATGGTGCAGGGAGGATCGGCCGCTATCTCCCCCTACTGGTAGTATATACATGGTGCAGGGAGGATCGGCCGCTATCTCCCCCTACTGGTAGTATATACATGGTGCAGGGAGGATGGGCCGCTATCTCCCCCTACTGGTAGTATATACATGGTGCAGGGAGGATCGGCCGCTATCTCCCCCTACTGGTAGTATATACATGGTGCAGGGAGGATCGGCCGCTATCTCCCCCTACTGGTAGTATATACACGGTGCAGGGAGAATCGGCCACTATCTCCCCCTACTGGTAGTATATACATGGTGCAGGGAGGATGGGCCGCTATCTCCCCCTACTGGTAGTATATACATGGTGCAGGGAGGATGGGCCACTATCTCCCCCTACTGGTAGTATATACATGGTGCAGGGAGGATCGGCCGCTATCTCCCCCTACTGGTAGTATATACATGGTGCAGGGAGGATCGGCCGCTATCTTCCCCTACTGGTAGTATATACATGGTGCAGGGAGGATGGGCCGCTATCTCCCCCTACTGGTAGTATATACATGGTGCAGGGAGGATCGGCCGCTATCTCCCCCTACTGGTAGTATATACATGGTGCAGGGAGGATGGGCCGCTATCTCCCCCTACTGGTAGTATATACATGGTGCAGGGAGGATCGGCCGCTATCTCCCCCTACTGGTAGTATATACATGGTGCAGGGAGGATCGGCCGCTATCTCCCCCTACTGGTAGTATATACATGGTGCAGGGAGGATCGGCCGCTATCTCCCCCTACTGGTAGTATATACATGGTGCAGGGAGGATTGGCTGCTATCTCCCCCTACTGGTAGTATATACATGCTGCAGGGAGGATCGGCCGCTATCTCCCCCTACTGGTAGTATATACATGGTGCAGGGAGGATCGGCCACTATCTTCCCCTACTGGTAGTATATACACGGTGCAGGAAGGATCGGCCGCTATCTCCCCCTACTGGTAGTATATACATGGTGCAGGGAGGATCGGGATCGGCCGCTATCTCCCCCTACTGGTAGTATATACACGGTGCAGGGAGGATCGGCCGCTATCTCCCCCTACTGGTAGTATATACATGGTGCAGGGAGGATCGGCCGCTATCTCCCCCTACTGGTAGTATATACATGGTGCAGGGAGGATCGGCCGCTATCTCCCCCTACTGGTAGTATATACATGGCGCAGGGAGGATCGGCCACTATCTTCCCCTACTGGTAGTATATACACGGTGCAGGAAGGATCGGCCGCTATCTCCCCCTACTGGTAGTATATACATGGTGCAGGGAGGATCGGCCGCTATCTCCCCCTACTGGTAGTATATACATGGTGCAGAGAGGATCAGCCGCTATCTCCCCCTGCTGGTAGTATATACATGGTGCAGGGAGGATCAGCCGCTATCTCCCCCTACTGGTAGTATATACATGGTGCAGGGAGGATCGGCCGCTATCTCCCCCTACTGGTAGTATATACATGGTGCAGGGAGGATCGGCCGCTATCTCCCCCTACTGGTAGTATATACATGGTGCAGGGAGGATCGGCCGCTATCTCCCCCTACTGGTAGTATATACATGGTGCAGAGAGGATCAGCCGCTATCTCCCCCTGCTGGTAGTATATACATGGTGCAGGGAGGATCAGCCGCTATCTCCCCCTACTGGTAGTATATACATGGTGCAGGGAGGATCGGCCGCTATCTCCCCCTACTGGTAGTATATACATGGTGCAGGGAGGATTGGCCGCTATCTCCCCCTACTGGTAGTATATACATGGTGCAGGGAGGATCGGCCGCTATCTCCCCCTACTGGTAGTATATACATGGTGCAGGGAGGATGGGCCGCTATCTCCCCCTACTGGTAGTATATACATGGTGCAGGGAGGATCGGCCGCTATCTCCCCCTACTGGTAGTATATACATGGTGCAGGGAGGATCGGCCGCTATCTCCCCCTACTGGTAGTATATACATGGTGCAGGGAGGATCGGCCGCTATCTCCCCCTACTGGTAGTATATACATGGTGCAGGGAGGATTGGCTGCTATCTCCCCCTACTGGTAGTATATACATGGTGCAGGGAGGATCGGCCGCTATCTCCCCCTACTGGTAGTATATACATGGTGCAGGGAGGATCGGCCACTATCTTCCCCTACTGGTAGTATATACACGGTGCAGGAAGGATCGGCCGCTATCTCCCCCTACTGGTAGTATATACATGGTGCAGGGAGGATCGGGATCGGCCGCTATCTCCCCCTACTGGTAGTATATACACGGTGCAGGGAGGATCGGCCGCTATCTCCCCCTACTGGTAGTATATACATGGTGCAGGGAGGATCGGCCACTATCTTCCCCTACTGGTAGTATATACACGGTGCAGGAAGGATCGGCCGCTATCTCCCCCTACTGGTAGTATATACATGGTGCAGGGAGGATCGGCCGCTATCTCCCCCTACTGGTAGTATATACATGGTGCAGGGAGGATCGGCCGCTATCTCCCCCTACTGGTAGTATATACACGGTGCAGGGAGAATCGGCCACTATCTCCCCCTACTGGTAGTATATACATGGTGCAGGGAGGATCGGCCGCTATCTCCCCCTACTGGTAGTATATACATGGTGCAGGGAGGATCGGCCGCTATCTCCCCCTACTGGTAGTATATACATGGTGCAGGGAGGATGGGCCGCTATCTCCCCCTACTGGTAGTATATACATGGTGCAGGGAGGATCGGCCGCTATCTCCCCCTACTGGTAGTATATACATGGTGCAGGGAGGATCGGCCGCTATCTCCCCCTACTGGTAGTATATACATGGTGCAGGGAGGATCGGCCGCTATCTCCCCCTACTGGTAGTATATACATGGTGCAGGGAGGATTGGCTGCTATCTCCCCCTACTGGTAGTATATACATGGTGCAGGGAGGATCGGCCGCTATCTCCCCCTACTGGTAGTATATACATGGTGCAGGGAGGATCGGCCACTATCTTCCCCTACTGGTAGTATATACACGGTGCAGGAAGGATCGGCCGCTATCTCCCCCTACTGGTAGTATATACATGGTGCAGGGAGGATGGGGATCGGCCGCTATCTCCCCCTACTGGTAGTATATACACGGTGCAGGGAGGATCGGCCGCTATCTCCCCCTACTGGTAGTATATACATGGTGCAGGGAGGATCGGCCGCTATCTCCCCCTACTGGTAGTATATACATGGTGCAGGGAGGATCGGCCGCTATCTCCCCCTACTGGTAGTATATACATGGCGCAGGGAGGATCGGCCACTATCTTCCCCTACTGGTAGTATATACACGGTGCAGGAAGGATCGGCCGCTATCTCCCCCTACTGGTAGTATATACATGGTGCAGGGAGGATCGGCCGCTATCTCCCCCTACTGGTAGTATATACATGGTGCAGAGAGGATCAGCCGCTATCTCCCCCTGCTGGTAGTATATACATGGTGCAGGGAGGATCAGCCGCTATCTCCCCCTACTGGTAGTATATACATGGTGCAGGGAGGATCGGCCGCTATCTCCCCCTACTGGTAGTATATACATGGTGCAGGGAGGATCGGCCGCTATCTCCCCCTACTGGTAGTATATACATGGTGCAGGGAGGATCGGCCGCTATCTCCCCCTACTGGTAGTATATACATGGTGCAGAGAGGATCAGCCGCTATCTCCCCCTGCTGGTAGTATATACATGGTGCAGGGAGGATCAGCCGCTATCTCCCCCTACTGGTAGTATATACATGGTGCAGGGAGGATCGGCCGCTATCTCCCCCTACTGGTAGTATATACATGGTGCAGGGAGGATTGGCCGCTATCTCCCCCTACTGGTAGTATATACATGGTGCAGGGAGGATCGGCCGCTATCTCCCCCTACTGGTAGTATATACATGGTGCAGGGAGGATTGGCCGCTATCTCCCCCTACTGGTAGTATATACATGGTGCAGGGAGGATCGGGATCGGCCGCTATCTCCCCCTACTGGTAGTATATACACGGTGCAGGGAGGATCGGCCGCTATCTCCCCCTACTGGTAGTATATACATGGTGCAGGGAGGATCGGCCACTATCTTCCCCTACTGGTAGTATATACACGGTGCAGGAAGGATCGGCCGCTATCTCCCCCTACTGGTAGTATATACATGGTGCAGGGAGGATCGGCCGCTATCTCCCCCTACTGGTAGTATATACATGGTGCAGGGAGGATCGGCCGCTATCTCCCCCTGCTGGTAGTATATACATGGTGCAGGGAGGATCAGCCGCTATCTCCCCCTACTGGTAGTATATACATGGTGCAGGGAGGATCGGCCGCTATCTCCCCCTACTGGTAGTATATACATGGTGCAGGGAGGATCGGCCGCTATCTCCCCCTACTGGTAGTATATACATGGTGCAGGGAGGATCGGCCGCTATCTCCCCCTACTGGTAGTATATACATGGTGCAGGGAGGATCGGTCGCTATCTCCCCCTACTGGTAGTATATACATGGTGCAGGGAGGATCAGCCGCTATCTCCCCCTACTGGTAGTATATACATGGTGCAGAGAGGATCAGCCGCTATCTCCCCCTGCTGGTAGTATATACATGGTGCAGGGAGGATCAGCCGCTATCTCCCCCTACTGGTAGTATATACATGGTGCAGGGAGGATCGGCCGCTATCTCCCCCTACTGGTAGTATATACATGGTGCAGGGAGGATTGGCCGCTATCTCCCCCTACTGGTAGTATATACATGGTGCAGGGAGGATCGGCCGCTATCTCCCCCTACTGGTAGTATATACATGGTGCAGGGAGGATGGGCCGCTATCTCCCCCTACTGGTAGTATATACATGGTGCAGGGAGGATCGGCCGCTATCTCCCCCTACTGGTAGTATATACATGGTGCAGGGAGGATCGGCCGCTATCTCCCCCTACTGGTAGTATATACATGGTGCAGGGAGGATGGGCCGCTATCTCCCCCTACTGGTAGTATATACATGGTGCAGGGAGGATTGGCTGCTATCTCCCCCTACTGGTAGTATATACATGGTGCAGGGAGGATCGGCCGCTATCTCCCCCTACTGGTAGTATATACATGGTGCAGGGAGGATCGGCCGCTATCTTCCCCTACTGGTAGTATATACACGGTGCAGGAAGGATCGGCCGCTATCTCCCCCTACTGGTAGTATATACATGGTGCAGGGAGGATCGGCCGCTATCTCCCCCTACTGGTAGTATATACATGGTGCAGGGAGGATTGGCCGCTATCTCCCCCTACTGGTAGTATATACATGGTGCAGGGAGGATCGGCCGCTATCTCCCCCTACTGGTAGTATATACATGGTGCAGGGAGGATGGGCCGCTATCTCCCCCTACTGGTAGTATATACATGGTGCAGGGAGGATCGGCCGCTATCTCCCCCTACTGGTAGTATATACATGGTGCAGGGAGGATCGGCCGCTATCTCCCCCTACTGGTAGTATATACATGGTGCAGGGAGGATGGGCCGCTATCTCCCCCTACTGGTAGTATATACATGGTGCAGGGAGGATTGGCTGCTATCTCCCCCTACTGGTAGTATATACATGGTGCAGGGAGGATCGGCCGCTATCTCCCCCTACTGGTAGTATATACATGGTGCAGGGAGGATCGGCCACTATCTTCCCCTACTGGTAGTATATACACGGTGCAGGAAGGATCGGCCGCTATCTCCCCCTACTGGTAGTATATACATGGTGCAGGGAGGATCGGCCGCTATCTCCCCCTACTGGTAGTATATACACGGTGCAGGGAGGATCGGCCGCTATCTCCCCCTACTGGTAGTATATACATGGTGCAGGGAGGATCGGCCACTATCTTCCCCTACTGGTAGTATATACACGGTGCAGGAAGGATCGGCCGCTATCTCCCCCTACTGGTAGTATATACATGGTGCAGGGAGGATCGGGATCGGCCGCTATCTCCCCCTACTGGTAGTATATACACGGTGCAGGGAGGATCGGCCGCTATCTCCCCCTACTGGTAGTATATACATGGTGCAGAGAGGATCAGCCGCTATCTCCCCCTGCTGGTAGTATATACATGGTGCAGGGAGGATCAGCCGCTATCTCCCCCTACTGGTAGTATATACATGGTGCAGGGAGGATCGGCCGCTATCTCCCCCTACTGGTAGTATATACATGGTGCAGGGAGGATTGGCCGCTATCTCCCCCTACTGGTAGTATATACATGGTGCAGGGAGGATCGGCCGCTATCTCCCCCTACTGGTAGTATATACATGGTGCAGGGAGGATCGGCCGCTATCTCCCCCTACTGGTAGTATATACATGGTGCAGGGAGGATCGGCCGCTATCTCCCCCTACTGGTAGTATATACATGGTGCAGGGAGGATGGGCCGCTATCTCCCCCTACTGGTAGTATATACATGGTGCAGGGAGGATCGGCCGCTATCTCCCCCTACTGGTAGTATATACATGGTGCAGGGAGGATCGGCCGCTATCTCCCCCTACTGGTAGTATATACATGGTGCAGGGAGGATCGGCCGCTATCTCCCCCTACTGGTAGTATATACATGGTGCAGGAGGATCGGCTGCTATCTCCCCCTACTGGTAGTATATACATGGTGCAGGGAGGATTGGCTGCTATCTCCCCCTACTGGTAGTATATACATGGTGCAGGAGGATCGGCCGCTATCTCCCCCTACTGGTAGTATATACATGGTGCAGGAGGATCGGCCACTATCTCCCCCTACTGGTAGTATATACATGGTGCAGGGAGGATTGGCCGCTATCTCCCCCTACTGGTAGTATATACATGGTGCAGGGAGGATCGGCCGCTATCTCCCCCTACTGGTGGTATATACATGGTGCAGGGAGGATCGGCCGCTATCTCCCCCTACTGGTAGTATATACACAGTGCAGGGAGGATCAGCCGCTATCTCCCCCTACTGGTAGTATATACACGGTGCAGGGAGGATCGGCCACTATCTCCCCCTACTGGTAGTATATACATGGTGCAGGGAGGATCGGCCGCTATCTCCCCCTACTGGTAGTATATACATGGTGCAGGGAGGATCAGCCGCTATCTCCCCCTACTGGTAGTATATACATGGTGCAGGGAGGATCGGCCGCTATCTCCCCCTACTGGTAGTATATACATGGTGCAGGGAGGATCGGCCGCTATATCCCCCTACTGGTAGTATATACATGGTGCAGGAGGATCGGCCGCTATCTCCCCCTACTGGTAGTATATACATGGTGCAGGGAGGATCGGCCGCTATCTCCCCCTACTGGTAGTATATACATGGTGCAGGGAGGATCAGCCGCTATCTCCCCCTACTGGTAGTATATACATGGTGCAGGGAGGATTGGCTGCTATCTCCCCCTACTGGTAGTATATACATGGTGCAGGGAGGATCGGCCGCTATCTCCCCCTACTGGTAGTATATACATGGTGCAGGGAGGATCGGCCGCTATCTCCCCCTACTGGTAGTATATACATGGTGCAGGGAGGATGGGCCGCTATCTCCCCCTACTGGTAGTATATACATGGTGCAGGAGGATCAGCCGCTATCTCCCCCTACTGGTAGTATATACACGGTGCAGGGAGGATCGGCTGCTATCTCCCCCTACTGGTAGTATATACATGGTGCAGGGAGGATCGGCCGCTATCTCCCCCTACTGGTAGTATATACATGGTGCAGGGAGGATCGGCCGCTATCTCCCCCTACTGGTAGTATATACATGGTGCAGGAGGATCGGCCGCTATCTCCCCCTACTGGTAGTATATACATGGTGCAGGGAGGATCGGCCGCTATCTCCCCCTACTGGTAGTATATACATGGTGCAGGGAGGATCGGCCGCTATCTCCCCCTACTGGTAGTATATACACGGTGCAGGGAGGATCAGCCGCTATCTCCCCCTACTGGTAGTATATACATGGTGCAGGGAGGATCGGGATCGGCCGCTATCTCCCCCTACTGGTAGTATATACATGGTGCAGGGAGGATTGGCTGCTATCTCCCCCTACTGGTAGTATATACATGGTGCAGGGAGGATCGGCCGCTATCTCCCCCTACTGGTAGTATATACATGGTGCAGGGAGGATCGGCCACTATCTTCCCCTACTGGAAGGATCGGCCGCTATCTCCCCCTACTGGTAGTATATACATGGTGCAGGGAGGATCGGGATCGGCCGCTATCTCCCCCTACTGGTAGTATATACACGGTGCAGGGAGGATCGGCCGCTATCTCCCCCTACTGGTAGTATATACATGGTGCAGGGAGGATCGGCCACTATCTTCCCCTACTGGTAGTATATACACGGTGCAGGAAGGATCGGCCGCTATCTCCCCCTACTGGTAGTATATACATGGTGCAGGGAGGATCGGCCGCTATCTCCCCCTACTGGTAGTATATACATGGTGCAGGGAGGATCGGCCACTATCTTCCCCTACTGGTAGTATATACATGGTGCAGAGAGGATCAGCCGCTATCTCCCCCTGCTGGTAGTATATACATGGTGCAGGGAGGATCAGCCGCTATCTCCCCTACTGGTAGTATATACATGGTGCAGGGAGGATCGGCCGCTATCTCCCCCTACTGGTAGTATATACATGGTGCAGGGAGGATCGGCCGCTATCTCCCCCTACTGGTAGTATATACATGGTGCAGGGAGGATCGGCCGCTATCTCCCCCTACTGGTAGTATATACATGGTGCAGGGAGGATGGGCCGCTATCTCCCCCTACTGGTAGTATATACATGGTGCAGGGAGGATCGGCCGCTATCTCCCCCTACTTGGTAGTATATACATGGTGCAGGGAGGATCGGCCGCTATCTCCCCCTACTGGTAGTATATACATGGTGCAGGGAGGATCGGCCGCTATCTCCCCCTACTGGTAGTATATACATGGTGCAGGGAGGATTGGCTGCTATCTCCCCCTACTGGTAGTATATACAAGGTGCAGGGAGGATCGGCCGCTATCTCCCCCTACTGGTAGTATATACATGGTGCAGGGGAGGATCGGCCACTATCTTCCCCTACTGGTAGTATATACACGGTGCAGGAAGATCGGCCGCTATCTCCCCTACTGGTAGTATATACATGGTGCAGGGAGGATCGGGATCGGCCGCTATCTCCCCCTACTGGTAGTATATACACGGTGCAGGGAGGATCGGCCGCTATCTCCCCCTACTGGTAGTATATACATGGTGCAGGGAGGATCGGCCACTATCTTCCCCTACTGGTAGTATATACACGGTGCAGGAAGGATCGGCCGCTATCTCCCCCTACTGGTAGTATATACATGGTGCAGGGAGGATCGGCCGCTATCTCCCCCTACTGGTAGTATATACATGGTGCAGGAGGATCGGCCGCTATCTCCCCTACTGGTAGTATATACACGGTGCAGGGAGATCGGCCACTATCCCCCTACTGGTAGTATATACATGGTGCAGGGAGGATCGGCCGCTATCTCCCCCTACTGGTAGTATATACATGGTGCAGGGAGGATCGGCCGCTATCTCCCCCTACTGGTAGTATATACATGGTGCAGGGAGGATCGGCCGCTATCTCCCCCTACTGGTAGTATATACATGGTGCAGGGAGGATCGGCCGCTATCTCCCCCTACTGGTAGTATATACATGGTGCAGGGAGGATCGGCCGCTATCTCCCCTACTTGGTAGTATATACATGGTGCAGGGAGGATCGGCCGCTATCTCCCCCTACTGGTAGTATATACATGGTGCAGGGAGGATTGGCTGCTATCTCCCCCTACTGGTAGTATATACATGGTGCAGGGAGGATCGGCCGCTATCTCCCCCTACTGGTAGTATATACATGGTGCAGGGAGGATCGGCCACTATCTTCCCCTACTGGTAGTATATACACGGTGCAGGAAGGATCGGCCGCTATCTCCCCCTACTGGTAGTATATACATGGTGCAGGGAGGATCGGGATCGGCCGCTATCTCCCCCTACTGGTAGTATATACACGGTGCAGGGAGGATCGGCCGCTATCTCCCCCTACTGGTAGTATATACATGGTGCAGGGAGGATCGGCCGCTATCTCCCCCTACTGGTAGTATATACATGGTGCAGGGAGGATCGGCCGCTATCTCCCCCTACTGGTAGTATATACATGGCGCAGGGAGGATCGGCCACTATCTTCCCCTACTGGTAGTATATACACGGTGCAGGAAGGATCGGCCGCTATCTCCCCCTACTGGTAGTATATACATGGTGCAGGGAGGATCGGCCGCTATCTCCCCCTACTGGTAGTATATACATGGTGCAGAGAGGATCAGCCGCTATCTCCCCCTGCTGGTAGTATATACATGGTGCAGGGAGGATCAGCCGCTATCTCCCCTACTGGTAGTATATACATGGTGCAGGGAGGATCGGCCGCTATCTCCCCCTACTGGTAGTATATACATGGTGCAGGGAGGATCGGCCGCTATCTCCCCTACTGGTAGTATATACATGGTGCAGGGAGGATCGGCCGCTATCTCCCCCTACTGGTAGTATATACATGGTGCAGAGAGGATCAGCCGCTATCTCCCCCTGCTGGTAGTATATACATGGTGCAGGGAGGATCAGCCGCTATCTCCCCCTACTGGTAGTATATACATGGTGCAGGGAGGATCGGCCGCTATCTCCCCCTACTGGTAGTATATACATGGTGCAGGGAGGATTGGCCGCTATCTCCCCCTACTGGTAGTATATACATGGTGCAGGGAGGATCGGCCGCTATCTCCCCCTACTGGTAGTATATACATGGTGCAGGGAGGATTGGCCGCTATCTCCCCCTACTGGTAGTATATACATGGTGCAGGGAGGATCGGATCGGCCGCTATCTCCCCCTACTGGTAGTATATACACGGTGCAGGGAGGATCGGCCGCTATCTCCCCCTACTGGTAGTATATACATGGTGCAGGGAGGATCGGCCACTATCTTCCCCTACTGGTAGTATATACACGGTGCAGGAAGGATCGGCCGCTATCTCCCCCTACTGGTAGTATATACATGGTGCAGGGAGGATCGGCCGCTATCTCCCCCTACTGGTAGTATATACATGGTGCAGGGAGGATCGGCCGCTATCTCCCCCTGCTGGTAGTATATACATGGTGCAGGGAGGATCAGCCGCTATCTCCCCCTACTGGTAGTATATACATGGTGCAGGGAGGATCGGCCGCTATCTCCCCCTACTGGTAGTATATACATGGTGCAGGAGGATCGGCCGCTATCTCCCCCTACTGGTAGTATATACATGGTGCAGGGAGGATCGGCCGCTATCTCCCCCTACTGGTAGTATATACATGGTGCAGGGAGGATCGGTCGCTATCTCCCCCTACTGGTAGTATATACATGGTGCAGGGAGGATCAGCCGCTATCTCCCCCTACTGGTAGTATATACATGGTGCAGAGAGGATCAGCGCTATCTCCCCTGCTGGTAGTATATACATGGTGCAGGGAGGATCAGCCGCTATCTCCCCTACTGGTAGTATATACATGGTGCAGGGAGGATCGGCCGCTATCTCCCCTACTGGTAGTATATACATGGTGCAGGAGGATTGGCCGCTATCTCCCCCTACTGGTAGTATATACATGGTGCAGGGAGGATCGGCCGCTATCTCCCCCTACTGGTAGTATATACATGGTGCAGGGAGGATGGGCCGCTATCTCCCCCTACTGGTAGTATATACATGGTGCAGGGAGGATCGGCCGCTATCTCCCCCTACTGGTAGTATATACATGGTGCAGGGAGGATCGGCCGCTATCTCCCCCTACTGGTAGTATATACATGGTGCAGGGAGGATGGGCCGCTATCTCCCCCTACTGGTAGTATATACATGGTGCAGGGAGGATTGGCTGCTATCTCCCCCTACTGGTAGTATATACATGGTGCAGGGAGGATCGGCCGCTATCTCCCCCTACTGGTAGTATATACATGGTGCAGGGAGGATCGGCCGCTATCTTCCCCTACTGGTAGTATATACACGGTGCAGGAAGGATCGGCCGCTATCTCCCCTACTGGTAGTATATACATGGTGCAGGGAGGATCGGCCGCTATCTCCCCCTACTGGTAGTATATACATGGTGCAGGGAGGATTGGCCGCTATCTCCCCCTACTGGTAGTATATACATGGTGGCAGGGAGGATCGGCCGCTATCTCCCCCTACTGGTAGTATATACATGGTGCAGGGAGGATGGGCCGCTATCTCCCCCTACTGGTAGTATATACATGGTGCAGGGAGGATCGGCCGCTATCTCCCCCTACTGGTAGTATATACATGGTGCAGGGAGGATCGGCCGCTATCTCCCCTACTGGTAGTATATACATGGTGCAGGGAGGATGGGCCGCTATCTCCCCCTACTGGTAGTATATACATGGTGCAGGGAGGATTGGCTGCTATCTCCCCCTACTGGTAGTATATACATGGTGCAGGGAGGATCGGCCGCTATCTCCCCCTACTGGTAGTATATACATGGTGCAGGGAGGATCGGCCACTATCTTCCCCTACTGGTAGTATATACACGGTGCAGGAAGGATCGGCCGCTATCTCCCCCTACTGGTAGTATATACATGGTGCAGGGAGGATCGGCCGCTATCTCCCCTACTGGTAGTATATACACGGTGCAGGGAGGATCGGCCGCTATCTCCCCCTACTGGTAGTATATACATGGTGCAGGGAGGATCGGCCACTATCTTCCCCTACTGGTAGTATATACACGGTGCAGGAAGGATCGGCCGCTATCTCCCCCTACTGGTAGTATATACATGGTGCAGGGAGGATCGGATCGGCCGCTATCTCCCCCTACTGGTAGTATATACACGGTGCAGGGAGGATCGGCCGCTATCTCCCCCTACTGGTAGTAATACATGGTGCAGAGAGGATCAGCCGCTATCTCCCCCTGCTGGTAGTATATACATGGTGCAGGGAGGATCAGCCGCTATCTCCCCCTACTGGTAGTATATACATGGTGCAGGGAGGATCGGCCGCTATCTCCCCCTACTGGTAGTATATACATGGTGCAGGGAGGATTGGCCGCTATCTCCCCCTACTGGTAGTATATACATGGTGCAGGGAGGATCGGCCGCTATCTCCCCCTACTGGTAGTATATACATGGTGCAGGGAGGATCGGCCGCTATCTCCCCTACTGGTAGTATATACATGGTGCAGGGAGGATCGGCCGCTATCTCCCCCTACTGGTAGTATATACATGGTGCAGGGAGGATGGGCCGCTATCTCCCCCTACTGGTAGTATATACATGGTGCAGGGAGGATCGGCCGCTATCTCCCCCTACTGGTAGTATATACATGGTGCAGGGAGGATCGGCCGCTATCTCCCCCTACTGGTAGTATATACATGGTGCAGGGAGGATCGGCCGCTATCTCCCCCTACTGGTAGTATATACATGGTGCAGGAGGATCGCTGCTATCTCCCCCTACTGGTAGTATATACATGGTGCAGGGAGGATTGGCTGCTATCTCCCCCTACTGGTAGTATATACATGGTGCAGGAGGATCGGCCGCTATCTCCCCTACTGGTAGTATATACATGGTGCAGGAGGATCGGCCGCTATCTCCCCCTACTGGTAGTATATACATGGTGCAGGGAGGATTGGCCGCTATCTCCCCCTACTGGTAGTATATACATGGTGCAGGAGGATCGGCCGCTATCTCCCCCTACTGGTGGTATATACATGGTGCAGGGAGGATCGGCCGCTATCTCCCCCTACTGGTAGTATATACACAGGTGCAGGGAGGATCAGCCGCTATCTCCCCCTACTGGTAGTATATACACGGTGCAGGGAGGATCGGCCACTATCTCCCCCTACTGGTAGTATATACATGGTGCAGGGAGGATCGGCCGCTATCTCCCCTACTGGTAGTATATACATGGTGCAGGGAGGATCAGCCGCTATCTCCCCCTACTGGTAGTATATACATGGTGCAGGGAGGATCGGCCGCTATCTCCCCCTACTGGTAGTATATACATGGTGCAGGGAGGATCGGCCGCTATATCCCCCTACTGGTAGTATATACATGGTGCAGGAGGATCGGCCGCTATCTCCCCCTACTGGTAGTATATACATGGTGCAGGGAGGATCGGCCGCTATCTCCCCTACTGGTAGTATATACATGGTGCAGGGAGGATCAGCCGCTATCTCCCCCTACTGGTAGTATATACATGGTGCAGGGAGGATTGGCTGCTATCTCCCCCTACTGGTAGTATATACATGGTGCAGGGAGGATCGGCCGCTATCTCCCCCTACTGGTAGTATATACATGGTGCAGGGAGGATCGGCCGCTATCTCCCCCTACTGGTAGTATATACATGGTGCAGGGAGGATGGGCCGCTATCTCCCCCTACTGGTAGTATATACATGGTGCAGGAGGATCAGCCGCTATCTCCCCTACTGGTAGTATATACACGGTGCAGGGAGGATCGGCGGCTATCTCCCCCTACTGGTAGTATATACATGGTGCAGGGAGGATCGGCCGCTATCTCCCCCTACTGGTAGTATATACATGGTGCAGGGAGGATCGGCCGCTATCTCCCCCTACTGGTAGTATATACATGGTGCAGGAGGATCGGCCGCTATCTCCCCCTACTGGTAGTATATACATGGTGCAGGGAGGATCGGCCGCTATCTCCCCCTACTGGTAGTATATACATGGTGCAGGGAGGATCGGCCGCTATCTCCCCCTACTGGTAGTATATACACGGTGCAGGGAGGATCAGCCGCTATCTCCCCCTACTGGTAGTATATACATGGTGCAGGGAGGATCGGGATCGGCCGCTATCTCCCCCTACTGGTAGTATATACATGGTGCAGGGAGGATTGGCTGCTATCTCCCCCTACTGGTAGTATATACATGGTGCAGGGAGGATCGGCCGCTATCTCCCCCTACTGGTAGTATATACATGGTGCAGGGAGGATCGGCCACTATCTTCCCCTACTGGAAGGACACTATCTTCCCCTACTGGAAGGATCGGCCGCTATCTCCCCCTACTGGTAGTATATACATGGTGCAGGGAGGATCGGGATCGGCCGCTATCTCCCCCTACTGGTAGTATATACACGGTGCAGGGAGGATCGGCCGCTATCTCCCCCTACTGGTAGTATATACATGGTGCAGGGAGGATCGGCCACTATCTTCCCCTACTGGTAGTATATACACGGTGCAGGAAGGATCGGCCGCTATCTCCCCCTACTGGTAGTATATACATGGTGCAGGGAGGATCGGCCGCTATCTCCCCCTACTGGTAGTATATACATGGTGCAGGGAGGATCGGCCACTATCTTCCCCTACTGGTAGTATATACATGGTGCAGAGAGGATCAGCCGCTATCTCCCCCTGCTGGTAGTATATACATGGTGCAGGGAGGATCAGCCGCTATCTCCCCCTACTGGTAGTATATACATGGTGCAGGGAGGATCGGCCGCTATCTCCCCCTACTGGTAGTATATACATGGTGCAGGGAGGATCGGCCGCTATCTCCCCCTACTGGTAGTATATACATGGTGCAGGGAGGATCGGCCGCTATCTCCCCCTACTGGTAGTATATACATGGTGCAGGGAGGATCGGCCGCTATCTCCCCCTACTGGTAGTATATACATGGTGCAGGGAGGATCAGCCGCTATCTCCCCCTACTGGTAGTATATACATGGTGCAGAGAGGATCAGCCGCTATCTCCCCCTGCTGGTAGTATATACATGGTGCAGGGAGGATCAGCCGCTATCTCCCCCTACTGGTAGTATATACATGGTGCAGGGAGGATCGGCCGCTATCTCCCCCTACTGGTAGTATATACATGGTGCAGGGAGGATTGGCCGCTATCTCCCCCTACTGGTAGTATATACATGGTGCAGGGAGGATCGGCCGCTATCTCCCCCTACTGGTAGTATATACATGGTGCAGGGAGGATGGGCCGCTATCTCCCCCTACTGGTAGTATATACATGGTGCAGGGAGGATCGGCCGCTATCTCCCCCTACTGGTAGTATATACATGGTGCAGGGAGGATCGGCCGCTATCTCCCCCTACTGGTAGTATATACATGGTGCAGGGAGGATGGGCCGCTATCTCCCCCTACTGGTAGTATATACATGGTGCAGGGAGGATTGGCTGCTATCTCCCCCTACTGGTAGTATATACATGGTGCAGGGAGGATCGGCCGCTATCTCCCCCTACTGGTAGTATATACATGGTGCAGGGAGGATCGGCCACTATCTTCCCCTACTGGTAGTATATACACGGTGCAGGAAGGATCGGCCGCTATCTCCCCCTACTGGTAGTATATACATGGTGCAGGGAGGATCGGCCGCTATCTCCCCCTACTGGTAGTATATACACGGTGCAGGGAGGATCGGCCGCTATCTCCCCCTACTGGTAGTATATACATGGTGCAGGGAGGATCGGCCACTATCTTCCCCTACTGGTAGTATATACACGGTGCAGGAAGGATCGGCCGCTATCTCCCCCTACTGGTAGTATATACATGGTGCAGGGAGGATCGGGATCGGCCGCTATCTCCCCCTACTGGTAGTATATACACGGTGCAGGGAGGATCGGCCGCTATCTCCCCCTTCTGGTAGTATATACATGGTGCAGAGAGGATCAGCCGCTATCTCCCCCTGCTGGTAGTATATACATGGTGCAGGGAGGATCAGCCGCTATCTCCCCCTACTGGTAGTATATACATGGTGCAGGGAGGATCGGCCGCTATCTCCCCCTACTGGTAGTATATACATGGTGCAGGGAGGATTGGCCGCTATCTCCCCCTACTGGTAGTATATACATGGTGCAGGGAGGATCGGCCGCTATCTCCCCCTACTGGTAGTATATACATGGTGCAGGGAGGATGGGCCGCTATCTGCCCCTACTGGTAGTATATACATGGTGCAGGGAGGATCGGCCGCTATCTCCCCCTACTGGTAGTATATACATGGTGCAGGGAGGATCGGCCGCTATCTCCCCCTACTGGTAGTATATACATGGTGCAGGGAGGATTGGCTGCTATCTCCCCCTACTGGTAGTATATACATGGTGCAGGGAGGATCGGCCGCTATCTCCCCCTACTGGTAGTATATACATGGTGCAGGGAGGATCGGCTGCTATCTCCCCCTACTGGTAGTATATACATGGTGCAGGGAGGATCGGCCGCTATCTCCCCCTACTGGTAGTATATACATGGTGCAGGGAGGATCGGCCACTATCTTCCCCTACTGGTAGTATATACACGGTGCAGGAAGGATCGGCCGCTATCTCCCCCTACTGGTAGTATATACATGGTGCAGGGAGGATCGGGATCGGCCGCTATCTCCCCCTACTGGTAGTATATACACGGTGCAGGGAGGATCGGCCGCTATCTCCCCCTACTGGTAGTATATACATGGTGCAGGGAGGATCGGCCACTATCTTCCCCTACTGGTAGTATATACACGGTGCAGGGAGGATCAGCCGCTATCTCCCCCTACTGGTAGTATATACATGGTGCAGAGAGGATCAGCCGCTATCTCCCCCTGCTGGTAGTATATACATGGTGCAGGGAGGATCAGCCGCTATCTCCCCCTACTGGTAGTATATACATGGTGCAGGGAGGATCGGCCGCTATCTCCCCCTACTGGTAGTATATACATGGTGCAGGGAGGATTGGCCGCTATCTCCCCCTACTGGTGGTATATACATGGTGCAGGGAGGATCGGCCGCTATCTCCCCCTACTGGTAGTATATACATGGTGCAGGGAGGATCGGCCGCTATCTCCCCCTACTGGTGGTATATACATGGTGCAGGGAGGATCGGCCGCTATCTCCCCCTACTGGTAGTATATACACAGTGCAGGGAGGATCAGCCGCTATCTCCCCCTACTGGTAGTATATACACGGTGCAGGGAGGATCGGCCACTATCTCCCCCTACTGGTAGTATATACATGGTGCAGGGAGGATCGGCCGCTATCTCCCCCTACTGGTAGTATATACATGGTGCAGGGAGGATCAGCCGCTATCTCCCCCTACTGGTAGTATATACATGGTGCAGGGAGGATCGGCCGCTATCTCCCCCTACTGGTAGTATATACATGGTGCAGGGAGGATCGGCCGCTATATCCCCCTACTGGTAGTATATACATGGTGCAGGAGGATCGGCCGCTATCTCCCCCTACTGGTAGTATATACATGGTGTAGGGAGGATCGGCCGCTATCTCCCCCTACTGGTAGTATATACATGGTGCAGGGAGGATCGGCCGCTATCTCCCCCTACTGGTAGTATATACATGGTGCAGGGAGGATCGGCCACTATCTCCCCCTACTGGTAGTATATACATGGTGCAGGGAGGATCGGCCGCTATCTCCCCCTACTGGTAGTATATACATGGTGCAGGGAGGATTGGCTGCTATCTCCCCCTACTGGTAGTATATACATGGTGCAGGGAGGATCGGCCGCTATCTCCCCCTACTGGTAGTATATACATGGTGCAGGGAGGATGGGCCGCTATCTCCCCCTACTGGTAGTATATACATGGTGCAGGGAGGATCGGCCGCTATCTTCCCCTACTGGTAGTATATACACGGTGCAGGAAGGATCGGCCGCTATCTCCCCCTACTGGTAGTATATACATGGTGCAGGGAGGATCGGGATCGGCCGCTATCTCCCCCTACTGGTAGTATATACACGGTGCAGGGAGGATCGGCCGCTATCTCCCCCTACTGGTAGTATATACATGGTGCAGAGAGGATCAGCCGCTATCTCCCCCTGCTGGTAGTATATACATGGTGCAGGGAGGATCAGCCGCTATCTCCCCCTACTGGTAGTATATACATGGTGCAGGGAGGATCGGCCGCTATCTCCCCCTACTGGTAGTATATACATGGTGCAGGGAGGATTGGCCGCTATCTCCCCCTACTGGTAGTATATACATGGTGCAGGGAGGATCGGCCGCTATCTCCCCCTACTGGTAGTATATACATGGTGCAGGGAGGATGGGCCGCTATCTCCCCCTACTGGTAGTATATACATGGTGCAGGGAGGATCGGCCGCTATCTCCCCCTACTGGTAGTATATACATGGTGCAGGGAGGATCGGCCGCTATCTCCCCCTACTGGTAGTATATACATGGTGCAGGGAGGATTGGCTGCTATCTCCCCCTACTGGTAGTATATACATGGTGCAGGGAGGATCGGCCGCTATCTCCCCCTACTGGTAGTATATACATGGTGCAGGGAGGATCGGCCGCTATCTCCCCCTACTGGTAGTATATACATGGTGCAGGGAGGATCGGCCGCTATCTCCCCCCGCTGGTAGTATATACATGGTGCAGGGAGGATGGGCCGCTATCTCCCCCTACTGGTAGTATATACATGGTGCAGGGAGGATTGGCTGCTATCTCCCCCTACTGGTAGTATATACATGGTGCAGGGAGGATCGGCCGCTATCTCCCCCTACTGGTAGTATATACATGGTGCAGGGAGGATCGGCCACTATCTTCCCCTACTGGTAGTATATACACGGTGCAGGAAGGATCGGCCGCTATCTCCCCCTACTGGTAGTATATACATGGTGCAGGGAGGATCGGGATCGGCCGCTATCTCCCCCTACTGGTAGTATATACACGGTGCAGGGAGGATCGGCCGCTATCTCCCCCTACTGGTAGTATATACATGGTGCAGGGAGGATCGGCCACTATCTTCCCCTACTGGTAGTATATACACGGTGCAGGGAGGATCAGCCGCTATCTCCCCCTACTGGTAGTATATACATGGTGCAGAGAGGATCAGCCGCTATCTCCCCCTGCTGGTAGTATATACATGGTGCAGGGAGGATCAGCCGCTATCTCCCCCTACTGGTAGTATATACATGGTGCAGGGAGGATCGGCCGCTATCTCCCCCTACTGGTAGTATATACATGGTGCAGGGAGGATTGGCTGCTATCTCCCCCTACTGGTAGTATATACATGGTGCAGGGAGGATCGGCCGCTATCTCCCCCTACTGGTAGTATATACATGGTGCAGGGAGGATCGGCCGCTATCTCCCCCTACTGGTAGTATATACATGGTGCAGGGAGGATCGGCCGCTATCTCCCCCTACTGGTAGTATATACATGGTGCAGGAGGATCAGCCGCTATCTCCCCCTACTGGTAGTATATACACGGTGCAGGGAGGATCGGCTGCTATCTCCCCCTACTGGTAGTATATACATGGTGCAGGGAGGATCGGCCGCTATCTCCCCCTACTGGTAGTATATACATGGTGCAGGGAGGATCGGCCGCTATCTCCCCCTACTGGTAGTATATACATGGTGCAGGGAGGATCGGCCGCTATCTCCCCCTACTGGTAGTATATACATGGTGCAGGGAGGATCGGCCGCTATCTCCCCCTACTGGTAGTATATACATGGTGCAGGGAGGATCGGCCGCTATCTCCCCCTACTGGTAGTATATACATGGTGCAGGGAGGATCGGCCGCTATCTCCCCCTACTGGTAGTATATACATGGTGCAGGGAGGATCGGCCGCTATCTCCCCCTACTGGTAGTATATACATGGTGCAGGAGGATCGGCCACTATCTCCCCCTACTGGTAGTATATACATGGTGTAGGGAGGATCGGCCACTATCTCCCCCTACTGGTAGTATATACACGGTGCAGGGAGGATCGGCCACTATCTCCCCCTACTGGTAGTATATACACGGTGCAGGGAGGATCGGCCGCTATCTCCCCCTACTGGTAGTATATACATGGTGTAGGGAGGATTGGCCACTGTCTCCCCCTACTGGTAGTATATACATGGTGCAGGAGGATCGGCCGCTATCTCCCCCTACTGGTAGTATATACATGGTGCAGGAGGATCGGCCGCTATCTCCCCCTACTGGTAGTATATACATGGTGCAGGGAGGATCGGCCGCTATCTCCCCCCGCTGGTAGTATATACACGGTGCAGGGAGGATTGGCTGCTATCTCCCCCTACTGGTAGTATATACACGGTGCAGGGAGGATCGGCCACTATCTCTCCTGCTGGTAGTATATACATGGTGTAGGGAGGATCGGCCGCTATCTCCCCCTACTGGTAGTATATACATGGTGCAGGGAGGATCGGCTGCTATCTCCCCCTACTGGTAGTATATACATGGTGCAGGGAGGATCGGCCGCTATCTCCCCCTACTGGTAGTATATACACGGTGCAGGGAGGATCGGCCGCTATCTCCCCCTACTGGTAGTATATACATGGTGCAGGGAGGATCGGCCGCTATCTCCCCCTACTGGTAGTATATACATGGTGCAGGGAGGATCGGCCGCTATCTCCCCCTACTGGTAGTATATACATGGTGCAGGGAGGATCGGCCGCTATCTCCCCCTACTGGTAGTATATACATGGTGCAGGGAGGATCGGCCGCTATCTCCCCCTACTGGTAGTATATACATGGTGCAGGGAGGATCGGCCACTATCTCCCCCTACTGGTAGTATATACACGGTGCAGGAGGATCAGCCGCTATCTCCCCCTACTGGTAGTATATACATGGTGCAGGGAGGATTGGCTGCTATCTCCCCCTACTGGTAGTATATACATGGTGCAGGGAGGATCGGCCGCTATCTCCCCCTACTGGTAGTATATACACGGTGCAGGAGGATCAGCCGCTATCTCCCCCTACTGGTAGTATATACATGGTGCAGGGAGGATTGGCCGCTATCTCCCCCTACTGGTAGTATATACATGGTGCAGGGAGGATTGGCTGCTATCTCCCCCTACTGGTAGTATATACACGGTGCAGGGAGGATCAGCCGCTATCTCCCCCTACTGGTAGTATATACATGGTGCAGGGAGGATCGGCCGCTATCTCCCCCTACTGGTAGTATAAACATGGTGCAGGGAGGATCGGCCGCTATCTCCCCCTACTGGTAGTATATACATGGTGCAGGGAGGATCGGCCGCTATCTCCCCCTACTGGTACTATATACATGGTGAAGGGAGGACCGGCCGCTATCTCCCCCTACTGGTAGTATATACATGGTGCAGGGAGGATTGGCTGCTATCTCCCCCTACTGGTAGTATACACATGGTGCAGGGAGGATCGGCCGCTATCTCCCCCTACTGGTAGTATATACATGGTGCAGGGAGGATCGGCCGCTATCTCCCCCCGCTGGTATTTTTTACATGGTGCAAGGAGGATCGGCCGCTATCTCCCCCTGCTGGTAGTATATACATGGTGCAGGGAGGATTGGCTGCTATCTCCCCCTACTGGTAGTATATACACGGTGCAGGGAGGATCGGCCGCTATCTTCCCCTACTGGTAGTATATACATGGTGCAGGGAGGATCGGCCGCTATCTCCCCCTACTGGTAGTATATACATGGTGCAGGGAGGATCGGCCGCTATCTCCCCCTACTGGTAGTATATACATGGTGCAGGGAGGATCGGCTGCTATCTCCCCCTACTGGTAGTATATACATGGTGCAGGGAGGATCGGCCGCTATCTCCCCCTACTGGTAGTATATACATGGTGCAGGGAGGATCGGCCGCTATCTCCCCCCGCTGGTAGTATATACATGGTGCAGGGAGGATCGGCCGCTATCTCCCCCCACTGGTAGTATATACATGGTGCAGGGAGGATCGGCCGCTATCTCCCCCTACTGGTAGTATATACATGGTGCAGGGAGGATCGGCCGCTATCTCCCCCTACTGGTAGTATATACATGGTGCAGGGAGGATCGGCCGCTATCTCCCCCTACTGGTAGTATATACATGGTGTAGGGAGGATTGGCCACTATCTTCCCCTACTGGTAGTATATACATGGTGCAGGGAGGATCGGCCGCTATCTCCCCCTACTGGTAGTATATACATGGTGCAGGAGGATCGGCCGCTATCTCCCCCTACTGGTAGTATATACATGGTGCAGGAGGATCGGCCGCTATCTCCCCCTACTGGTAGTATATACATGGTGCAGGGAGGATCGGCCACTATCTTCCCCTACTGGTAGTATATACATGGTGCAGGGAGGATGGGCCACTATCTCCCCCTACTGGTAGTATATACATGGTGCAGGGATGATCGGCCACTATCTCCCCCTACTGGTAGTATATACATGGTGCAGGGAGGATCGGCCGCTATCTCCCCCTACTGGTAGTATATACATGGTGCAGGGAGGATCGGCCGCTATCTCCCCCTACTGGTAGTATATACACGGTGCAGGGAGGATCGGCCGCTATCTCCCCCTGCTGGTAGTATATACATGGTGCAGGAAGGATCGGCCACTATCTCCCCCTACTGATAGTATATACATGGTGCAGGAGGATCGGCCGCTATCTCCCCCTACTGGTAGTATATACATGGTGCAGGGAGGGTCGGCCGCTATCTCCCCCTACTGGTAGTATATACATGGTGCAGGGAGGGTCGGCCGCTATCTCCCCCTACTGGTAGTATATACATGGTGCAGGGAGGGTCGGCCGCTATCTCCCCCTACTGGTAGTATATACATGGTGCAGGGAGGATCGGCCACTATCTCCCCCTACTGGTAGTATATACATGGTGCAGGAGGATCGGCCGCTATCTCCCCCTACTGGTAGTATATACATGGTGCAGGGAGGATCGGCCGCTATCTCCCCCTGCTGGTAGTATATACATGGTGCAGGGAGGATCGGCCGCTATCTCCCCCCGCTGGTAGTATATACACGGTGCAGGGAGGATCGGCCGCTATCTCCCCCTACTGGTAGTATATACATGGTGCAGGGAGGATCGGCCGCTATCTCCGGGACAAGGTGTGAGGACCACCAGGACGTCCTGAGGTCTGCAGCAGCATGGGGGTGGGGTGCAGTTAACCCTCCAGGTGCTGCAGCCGCCCTCCCCTTTGTGAGTCATCGCCCTAAGCCTGAATTCCTGAGTTCTCCATTTATGGCTCCCAGAACTCCAGACGGCGAAGAAACCTCCAACAAGTCCATATAGGGCGGTGCGCTGGCGGTGAGCCCAGAGCTGCACGGCGGGGCATTCCATACGTTCTATATAAGCCACGCGAGGACAGAGGAGTCTGCAGGCCGCATCCTGTATACAAAGGCATTTATTGGTAGTATATACACTCATGGGGAGCCTCCAATGTACATGACCCCTTCATCATCCACACCCACCCAGGGCCCTCAATACACATGACCCCTCCATCATCCACACCCACCCGGGGCTTCCAATCTATATGACCCCTCCATCATCCACACCCACCCGGGGCTTCCAATATATATGACCCCTCCATCATCCACACCCACCCGGAACCCTGAATATACATGACCCCTCCATCATCCACACCCACCCGGGGCTTCCAATATATATGACCCCTCCATCATCCACACCCACCCGGAACCCTGAATATACATGACCCCTCCATCATCCACACCCACCCGGAGCCTCCAATATACATGACCCCTCCATCATCCACACCCACCCGGGGCTTCCAATCTATATGACCCCTCCATCATCCACACCCACCCGGGGCTTCCAATCTATATGACCCCTCCATCATCCACACCCACCCGGGGCTTCCAATATATATGACCCCTCCATCATCCACACCCACCCGGAACCCTGAATATACATGACCCCTCCATCATCCACACCCACCCGGGGCTTCCAATATATATGACCCCTCCATCATCCACACCCACCCGGAACCCTGAATATACATGACCCCTCCATCATCCACACCCACCCGGAGCCTCCAATATACATGACCCCTCCATCATCCACACCCACCCCGAGCCCTCAATATACATGACCCCTCCATCATCCACACCCACACGGAGCCCTCAATATACATGACCCCTCCATCATCCACACCCACCCGGGGCTTCTAATATATACGACCCCTCCATCATCCACACCCACCCGGAGCCCTCAATATACATGACCCCTCCATCATCCACACCCACCCGGAACCCTGAATATACATGACCCCTCCATCATCCACACCCACCCGGAGCCTCCAATATACATGACCCCTCCATCATCCACACCCACCCAGGGCCCTCAATACAATGACCCCTCCATCATCCACACCCACCCAGGGCCCTCAATACACATGACCCTTCCATCATCCACAACCACCCGGAGCCCTCAATATACATGACCCCTCCATCATCCACACCCACCAAGGGCCCTCAATACACATGACCCCTCCATCATCCACACCCACCCAGGGCCCTCAATACACATGACCCCTCCATCATCCACACCCACACGGAGCCTCCAATATACATGACCCCTCCATCATCCACACCCACCCGGAACCCTGAATATACATGACCCCTCCATCATCCACACCCACCCGGAGCCCTGAATATACATGACCCCTCCATCATCCACACCCACCCGGGGCTTCCAATATATATGACCCCTCCATCATCCTCACCCACCCGGGGCTTCCAATCTATATGACCCCTCCATCATCCAAACCCACCCAGGGCCCTCAATACACATGACCCCTCCATCATCCACAACCACCCGGTGCCTCCAATATACATGACCCCTCCATCATCCACAGCCACCCGGAGCTTCCAATATATATGACCCCTCCATCATCCACAACCACCCGGAGCCCTCAATATCCATGACCCCTCTATCATCCACACCAACCCGGAGCCCTGAATATACATGACCCCTCCATCATCCACACCCACCCGGAGCCTCCAATATACATGACCCCTCCATCATCCACACCCACCCAGGGGCCTCAATACACATGCCCACTCCATCATCCACACCCACCCAGGGGCCTCAATACACATGACCCCTCCATCATCCACACCCACCCAGGGGCCTCAATACACATGACCACTCCATCATCCACACCCACCCGGAGCCTCCAATATACATGACCCCCTCCATCATCCACACCCACCCAGGGCCCTCAATACACATGACCCCTCCATCATCCACAACCACCCGGAGCCCTCAATATACATGACCCCTCCATCATCCACACCCACCAAGGGCCCTCAATACACATGACCCCTCCATCATCCACACCCACCCAGGGCCCTCAATACACATGACCCCTCCATCATCCACACCCACCCAGGGGCCTCAATACACATGACCCCTCCATCATCTACACCCACCCAGAGCCTCCAATATACATGACCCCTCCATCATCCACACCCACCCAGGACCCTCAATATACATGACCCCTCCATCATCCGCACTCACCCGGAGCTTCCAATATATATGACCCCTCCATCATCCGCACCCACCCAGGGCCCTCAATATACGTGACCCCTCTATCATCCACACCCACCCAGAGCCCTCAATATACATGACCCCTCCATCATCCACACCCACCCAGGGCCCTCAGTTCACATGACCCCACCATCATCCACATTCACCCCGAGCCCTCAATATACATGACCCCTCCATCAACCACACCCACCTGGAGCCTCCAATACACATGACCCCACCATCATCCACACCCACCCGGAGCCTCCAATATACATGACCCCTCCATCATCCACACCCACCCCGAGCCCTCAATATACATGACCCCTCCATCATCCACACCCACCCAGAGCCTCCAATATACATAACCCCTCCATCATCCACACCCACCCGGAGCCCTCAATATACATGACCCCTCCATCAACCACACCCACCTGGAGCCTCCAATACACATGACCCCACCATCATCCACACTCACCCGGAGACTCCAATATACATGACCCCTCTATCATATACACCCACCCGGAGCCCTCAATATACATGACCCCTCCATCAGCCACACCCACCCAGGGCCCTCAATACACATGACCCCTCCATCATCCACACCCACCCGGAGCTCTCAGTATACATGACCCCTCCATCATCCACACCCACCCAGATCCCTCAATACACATGACCCCTCCATTATCCTCACCCACCCGGAGCCCTCAATATACATGACCCCTCCATCATCCACACCCACCAAGGGCCCTCAATACACATGACCCGTCTATCATCCACACCCACCCGGAGCCCTACATATTCATGACCCCTCCATCATCCACACCCACCCAGCGCCCTCAGTACACATGACCCCTCCATCATCCACACCCACCCGAAGCCCCCAGTATACATGACCCCTCCATCATCCACACCCACCCAGGGCCCTGAATACACATGACCCCTCCATCATCCACACCCACCCGGAGCCTCCAATATACATGACCGCTCCATCATCCACATCCACCCAGGGTCCTCAATACACATGACCCCTCCATCATCCACAACCACCCGGAGCCCTCAATATACATGACCCCTCCATCATCCACACCCACCAAGGGCCCTCAATACACATGACCCCTCCATCATCCACACCCACCCAGGGCCCTCAATACACATGACCCCTCCATCATCCACACCCACCCAGGGGCCTCAATACACATGACCCCTCCATCATCTACACCCACCCAGAGCCTCCAATATACATGACCCCTCCATCATCCACACCCACCCAGGGCCCTCAATACACATGACCCGTCTATCATCCACACCCACCCGGAGCCCTACATATTCATGACCCCTCCATCATCCACACCCACCCAGCGCCCTCAGTACACATGACCCCTCCATCATCCACACCCACCCGAAGCCTCCAGTATACATGACCCCTCCATCATCCACACCCACCCAGGGCCCTGAATACACATGACCCCTCCATCATCCACACCCACCCGGAGCCTCCAATATACATGACCCCTCCATCATCCACATCCACCCAGGGTCCTCAATACACATGACCCCTCCATCATCCACAACCACCCGGAGCCCTCAATATACATGACCCCTCCATCATCCACACCCACCAAGGGCCCTCAATACACATGACCCCTCCATCATCCACACCCACCCAGGGCCCTCAATACACATGACCCCTCCATCATCCACACCCACCCAGGGGCCTCAATACACATGACCCCTCCATCATCTACACCCACCCAGAGCCTCCAATATACATGACCCCTCCATCATCCGCACTCACCCGGAGCTTCCAATATATATGACCCCTCCATCATCCGCACCCACCCAGGGCCCTCAATATACGTGACCCCTCTATCATCCACACCCACCCAGAGCCCTCAATATACATGACCCCTCCATCATCCACACCCACCCAGGGCCCTCAGTTCACATGACCCCACCATCATCCACATTCACCTCGAGCCCTCAATATACATGACCCCTCCATCAACCACACCCACCTGGAGCCTCCAATACACATGACGCCACCATCATCCACACCCACCCGGAGCCTCCAATATACATGACCCCTCCATCATCCACACCCACCCCGAGCCCTCAATATACATGACCCCTCCATCATCCACACCCACCCAGAGCCTCCAATATACATAACCCCTCCATCATCCACACCCACCCTGAGCCCTCAATATACATGACCCCTCCATCAACCACACCCACCTGGAGCCTCCAATACACATGACCCCACCATCATCCACACTCACCCGGAGACTCCAATATACATGACCCCTCCATCAACCACACCCACCCGGAGCATCCAATACACATGACCCCACCATCATCCACACCCACCCGAAGCCTCCAATATACATGACCCCTCCATCATATACACCCACCCGGAGCCCTCAATATACATGACCCCTCCATCAGCCACACCCACCCAGGGCCCTCAATACACATGACCCCTCCATCATCCACACCCACCCGGAGCCCTCGGTATACATGACCCCTCCATCATCCACACCCACCCAGATCCCTCAATACTCATGACCCCTCCATTATCCTCACCCACCCGGAGCCATCAATATACATGACCCCTCCATCATCCACACCCACCAAGGGCCCTCAATACACATGACCCGTCTATCATCCACACCCACCCGGAGCCCTACATATTCATGACCCCTCCATCATCCACACCCACCCAGCGCCCTCAGTACACATGACCCCTCCATCATCCACACCCACCCAAAGCCCCCTGTATACATGACCCCTCCATCATCCACACCCACCCAGGGCCCTGAATACACATGACCCCTCCATCATCCACACCCACCCGGAGCCTCCAATATACATGACCGCTCCATCATCCACATCCACCCAGGGTCCTCAATACACATGACCCCTCTATCATCCACACCCACCCGGAGCCCTACCTATACATGACCCCTCCATCATCCACACCCACACGGAGCCTCCAATATACATGACCGCTCCATCATCCACACCCACCCAGAGCCTCCGATATACATGACCCCTCCATCATCCACACCCACCCAGGGCCCTCAATATACATGACCCCTCCATCATCCACACCCACCCAGGGCCTTCAATACACATGACCCTTCCATCATCCACACCCACCCAGAGCCTCTAATATACATGACCCCTCCATCATCCACAACCACCTGGAGCCCTCAATACACATGACCCCTTCATCATCCACACCCACCGGGAACCCTCAATATACATGACCCTTCCATCATCCACACCCACCTGGAACCTCCAATATACATGACCCCTCCATCATCCAAACCCACCCTGAGCCCCCAGTATACATGACCCCTCCATCATCCACACCCACCCGGAGTCTTTAGTATACATGACCGCTCCATCATCCACACCCACCCAGGGCCCTCAATACACATGACCCCTCCATCATCCACACCCACCCGGAGCCCTCAATACGCATGACCCCTCCATCATCCAAACCCACCCAGAGCCTCCAATATACATGACCCCTCCATCATCCACACCCACCCAGGTCCCTCAATATACATGACCCCTCCATCATCCACACCCACCCAGGGCCCTCAATATACATGACCCCTCCATCATCCACACCCACCCGGAGCCCCCAGTATACATGACCCCTCCATCATCCGCATTCTCCTGGAGACCCAATACACATGACCCCTCCATCATCCACACCCACCCAGGGCCCTCAATATACATGACCCCTCCATCATCCACACCCACCCGGAGCCCCCAGTATATATGACCCCTCCATCATCCGCATTCTCCTGGAGACCCAATACACATGACCCCTCCGTCATCCACACCCACCCGGAGCCCCCAGTATACATGACCCCTCCATCATCAACACCTACCCGGAGCCCCCAGTATATATGACCCCTCCATCATCCACACCCACCCAGGGCCTCCAATATACATGACCCCTCCATCATCCACACCCACCCGGGGCCCTCAATACACATGACCCCTCCATCATCCACACCTACCCGGAGCCCCCAGTATACATGACCCCTCCATCATCCGCACCCACGCGGAGCCCCAAATACATATGACCGCTCCATTATCCACACCAGACCCAGGAGGGACTCCAGAATGAGCTCTACTGGTGGACAAAGTCTATAGGTGACACAGCCCTCCCCTATATACACCCCCGCTCCGCCGTCACGCCATGTTCTCCTCTGCGGTTGCAGCTTTATAGATGACATTTGATTTTGAATTCGACGACCTGAAATAAAAAACATTTAACATCAAAACCAGAAGAAGCGCAGAAGATAGCAGAATGCTCAGACTGATCCCCTATAGACTATAGGTAGCACATAACATGAGCTGCATATACAGAATTATCAGCTGCCCCCCCCCATATGTGTTGCCCAATAATCCGTTGTCCTATGTGGTGCCAGCGCCCCCTTGTGGCGAGGATCACGCTGCCCGTGGCATATAGTGGAGGAGGTCCGCGGGTGAGCGCCCCCTATAATCCCCTCGTCGTGTCTGCGTTAGTATGGGCCTCCTGCTTCCCCCTGGATGGTACCTGTGGTTCTCCTTGCGGGTCCTCCTCACGTACGCGTAGAACGCCACGGCTGTTACGCCAAAGAGGATGCCGAATATAACGGCCAGCATGTCGCCTGCAGGGAGGGGGGGTTAATGCCATCGATAAACAACTAGCACCTCCATCTTGTCACTACGAGCTTATCCTTACCTGTTCCCAGCGCAGAGCCGTCTCGGGCGGGCGCACCTGAGGGGGCACAAAGCACAACGTCACCTGCGGCACCTAGGGGAGCTACAAGGGGGTATACAGTGGATATAGGGCGCTGGACTCCTCGTATGATGTATACAGTGGATATAGGGCGCTGGACTCCTCGTAGGGAGTATACAGTGGATATAGGGCGCTGGACCCCTCGTATGGGGTATACAGTGGATATAGGGCGCTGGACCCCTCGTAGGGGGTATACAGTGGATATAGGATGCTGGACCCCTCGTAGGGAGTATACAGTGGATATAGGGCGCTGGACCCCTCGTATGATGTATACAGTGGATATAGGGCGCTGGACTCCTCGTAGGGAGTATACAGTGGATATAGGGCGCTGGACCCCTCGTAGGGGGTATACAGTGGATATAGGGCGCTGGACCCCTCGTAGGGGGTATACAGTGGATATAGGGCACTGGACCCCTCGTAGGGGGTATACAGTGTATATAGGACGCTGGACCCCTCGTAGGGGGTATACAGTGGATATAGGGCGCTGGACCCCTCGTAGGGGGTATACAGTGGATATAGAGCGCTGCACTCCTCGTAGGGAGTATACAGTGGATATAGGGCGCTGGACCCCTCGTAGGGGGTATACAGTGGATATAGGGCGCTGGACCCCTCGTAGGGGGTATACAGTGGATATAGGGCGCTGGACCCCCGTAGGGGGTATACAGTGGATATAGGGCGCTGGACCCCTCGTAGGGGGTATACAGTGGATATAGGGCGCTGGACCCCTCGTAGGGGGTATACAGTGGATATAGGGCGCTGGACCCCTCGTAGGGGGTATACAGTGGATATAGGGCGCTGGACCCCTCGTAGGGGGTATACAGTGGATATAGGGCGCTGGACCCCTCGTAGGGGGTATACAGTGGATATAGGGCGCTGGACCCCTCGTAGGGGGTATACAGTGGATATAGGGCGCTGGACCCCCGTAGGGGGTATACAGTGGATATAGGGCGCTGGACCCCTCGTAGGGGGTATACAGTGGATATAGGGCGCTGGACTCCCGTATGGGGTATACAGTGGACATAGGGCGCTGGACCCCTCGTATGGGGTATACAGTGGATATAGGGTGCTGGACTCCTCGTAGGGGGTATACAGTGGATATAGGGCGCTGGACCCCTCGTATGGGGTATACAGTGGGTATAGGGCGCTGGACCCCTCCCTCGTATGGGGTATACAGTGGATATAGGGCGCTTGACCCCTCGTATGGGGTATACAGTGGATATAGGGCGCTGGACTCCTCGTAGGGGGTATACAGTGGATATAGGGCGCTGGACCCCTCGTAGGGGGTATACAGTGGATATAGGGTGCTGGACTCCTCGTAGGGAGTATACAGTGGATATAGGGCGCTGGACCCCTCGTAGGGAGTATACAGTGGATGTAGGGTGCTGGACTCCTCGTAGGGGGTATACAGTGGATATAGGGCGCTGGACCCCTCGTATGGGGTATACAGTGGATATAGGGCGCTGGACCCCCGTATGGGGTATACAGTGGATATAGGGTGCTGGACTCCTCGTAGGGGGTATACAGTGGATATAGGGCGCTGGACTACTCCTACGGGGTAAACACTGTATAGAGTGGACCAGTGCACTGCAGGTCTTGTCCATCATGGGGGAACGGGATTTCATACCTGTCACATTGTCATGTGAGGAGGGTCTACCTGAAACAGGTGTGGACTGAGAAGGTGACGGAGCTGTGAGGAAGGAGGGAAGAAAATGATTACACGTCTATAACTACAATACAGATGGAAGGAAACCTCTGCTGTACGGGAGACTGCCCCTCCATACTACACAGACCTGTATTATCTGCTGTACAGTAGACTGTCTCTCCATACTGCACAGACCTGTATTATCTGCTGTACAGTAGACTGCCTCTCCATACTACACAGACCTGTATTATCTGCTGTACAGTAGACTGTCTCTCCATACTACACAGACCTGTATTATCTGCTGTACAGTAGACTGTCTCTCCATACTACAAGGACCTGTATTATCTGCTGTACAGTAGACTGCCCCTCCATACTACACAGACCTGTATTATCCGCTGTACAGTAGACTGTCTCTCCATACTACACACACCTGTATTATCTGCTGTACAGTAGACTGTCTCTCCATACTGCACAGACCTGTATTATCTGCTGTACAGTAGACTGTCTCTCCATACTGCACAGACCTGTATTATCTGCTGTACTGTAGACTGTCTCTCCATACTACACAGACCTGTATTATCTGCTGTACAGTAGACTGCCCCTCCATACTACACAGACCTGTATTATCTGCTGTACAGTAGACTGCCCCTCCATACTACACAGACCTGTATTATCTGCTGTACAGTAGACTGTCTCTCCATACTACACAGACCTGTATTATCTGCTGTACAGTAGACTGTCTCTCCATACTACACAGACCTGTATTATCCGCTGTACAGTAGACTGCCCCTCCATACTACACAGACCTGTATTATCTGCTGTACAGTAGACTGCCCCTCCATACTACACAGACCTGTATTATCTGCTGTACAGTAGACTGTCCCTCCATACTATACAGACCTGTATTATCTGCTGTACAGTAGACTGCCCCTCCATACTACACAGACCTGTATTATCCGCTGTACAGTAGACTGTCTCTCCATACTACACAGACCTGTATTATCTGCTGTACAGTAGACTGTCTCTCCATACTACACAGACCTGTATTATCTGCTGTACAGTAGACTGTCTCTCCATACTGCACTGACCTGTATTATCTGCTGTACAGTAGACTGCCCCTCCATACTACACAGACCTGTATTATCTGCTGTACAGTAGACTGTCTCTCCATACTACACAGACCTGTATTATCTGCTGTACAGTAGACTGTCTCTCCATACTACACAGACCTGTATTATCTGCTGTACAGTAGACTGTCTCTCCATACTACACAGACCTGTATTATCTGCTGTACAGTAGACTGTCTCTCCATACTACACAGACCTGTATTATCCGCTGTACAGTAGACTGCCCCTCCATACTACACAGACCTGTATTATCTGCTGTACAGTAGACCGTCACTCCATACTACACAGACCTGTATTATCTGCTGTACAGTAGACTGTCTCTCCATACTACACAGACCTGTATTATCTGCTGTACAGTAGACTGTCCCTCCATACTACACAGACCTGTATTATCTGCTGTACAGTAGACTGTCTCTCCATACTACACAGACCTGTATTATCTGCTGTACAGTAGACTGCCCCTCCATACTACACAGACCTGTATTATCTGCTGTACAGTAGACTGCCCCTCCATACTACACAGACCTGTATTATCTGCTGTACAGTAGACTGTCTCTCCATACTACACAGACCTGTATTATCTGCTGTACAGTAGACTGTCTCTCCATACTACACAGACCTGTATTATCTGCTGTACAGTAGACTGTCTCTCCATACTGCACAGACCTGTATTATCTGCTGTACAGTAGACTGTCTCTCCATAGTACACAGACCTGTATTATCTGCTGTACAGTAGACTGTCCCTCCATACTGCACAGACCTGTATTATCTGCTGTACAGTAGACTGTCTCTCCATACTGCACAGACCTGTATTATCTGCTGTACAGTAGACTGTCTCTCCATACTACACAGACCTGTATTATCTGCTGTACAGTAGACTGTCTCTCCATACTACACAGACCTGTATTATCTGCTGTACAGTAGACTGTCTCTCCATACTACACAGACCTGTATTATCTGCTGTACAGTAGACTGTCTCTCCATACTACACAGACCTGTATTATCTGCTGTACAGTAGACTGTCTCTCCATACTACACAGACCTGTATTATCTGCTGTACAGTAGACTGTCTCTCCATACTACACAGACCTGTATTATCTGCTGTACAGTAGACTGCCCCTCCATACTGCACAGACCTGTATTATCTGCTGTACAGTAGACTGTCTCTCCATACTACACAGACCTGTATTATCTGCTGTACAGTAGACTGCCCCTCCATACTACACAGACCTGTATTATCTGCTGTACAGTAGACTGTCTCTCCATACTGCACAGACCTGTATTATCTGCTGTACAGTAGACTGTCTCTCCATACTGCACAGACCTGTATTATCTGCTGTACAGGAGACTGTCTCTCCATACTACACAGACCTGTATTATCTGCTGTACAGTAGACTGTCTCTCCATACTACAGACCTGTATTATCTGCTGTACAGTAGACTGTCTCTCCATACTACACAGACCTGTATTATCTGCTGTACAGTAGACTGTCTCTCCATACTACACAGACCTGTATTATCTGCTGTACAGTAGACTGCCTCTCCATACTACACAGACCTGTATTATCTGCTGTACAGTAGACTGTCTCTCCATACTACACAGACCTGTATTATCTGCTGTACAGTAGACTGTCTCTCCATACTACACAGACCTGTATTATCTGCTGTACAGTAGACTGTCTCTCCATACTACACAGACCTGTATTATCTGCTGTACAGTAGACTGTCTCTCCATACTACACAGAGCTGTATTATCTGCTGTACAGTAGACTGTCTCTCCATACTACACAGACCTGTATTATCTGCTGTACAGTAGACTGTCTCTCCATACTACACAGACCTGTATTATCTGCTGTACAGTAGACTGCCCCTCCATACTACACAGACCTGTATTATCTGCTGTACAGTAGACTGTCTCTCCATACTACACAGACCTGTATTATCTGCTGTACAGTAGACTGTCTCTCCATACTACACAGACCTGTATTATCCGCTGTACTGTAGACTGTCTCTCCATACTACACAGACCTGTATTATCTGCTGTACAGTAGACTGTCTCTCCATACTACACAGACCTGTATTATCTGCTGTACAGTAGACTGCCCCTCCATACTACACAGACCTGTATTATCTGCTGTACAGTAGACTGTCTCTCCATACTACACAGACCTGTATTATCTGCTGTACAGTAGACTGTCTCTCCATACTACACAGACCTGTATTATCTGCTGTACAGTAGACTGTCTCTCCATACTGCACAGACCTGTATTATCCGCTGTACTGTAGACTGTCTCTCCATACTACACAGACCTGTATTATCTGCTGTACAGTAGACTGTCTCTCCATACTACACAGACCTGTATTATCTGCTGTACAGTAGACTGTCTCTCCATACTACACAGACCCGTATTATCTGCTGTACAGTAGACTGTCTCTCCATACTACACAGACCTGTATTATCCGCTGTACTGTAGACTGCCTCTCCATACTACACAGACCTGTATTATCTGCTGTACAGTAGACTGTCTCTCCATACTACACAGACCTGTATTATCCGCTGTACAGTAGACTGCCCCTCCATACTACACAGACCTGTATTATCTGCTGTACAGTAGACTGTCTCTCCATACTACACAGACCTGTATTATCTGCTGTACAGTAGACTGCCCCTCCATACTACACAGACCCGTATTATCTGCTGTACAGTAGACTGTCTCTCCATACTACACAGACCTGTATTATCCGCTGTACAGTAGACTGTCTCTCCATACTACACAGACATGTATTATCTGCTGTACTGTAGACTGCCTCTCCATACTACACAGACCTGTATTATCTGCTGTACAGTAGACTGCCTCTCCATACTACACAGACCTGTATTATCCGCTGTACAGTAGACTGTCTCTCCATACTACACAGACCCGTATTATCTGCTGTACAGTAGACTGTCTCTCCATACTACACAGACCTGTATTATCTGCTGTACAGTAGACTGTCTCTCCATACTGCACAGACCCCTATTATCTGCTGTACAGTAGACTGTCTCTCCATACTGCACAGACCCCTATTATCTGCTGTACAGTAGACTGTCTCTCCATACTACACAGACCTGTATTATCTGCTGTACAGTAGACTGCCTCTCCATACTACACAGACCTGTATTATCTGCTGTACAGTAGACTGTCTCTCCATACTACACAGACCTGTATTATCTGCTGTACAGTAGACTGTCTCTCCATACTACACAGACCTGTATTATCTGCTGTACAGTAGACTGTCTCTCCATACTACACAGACCTGTATTATCTGCTGTACAGTAGACTGTCTCTCCATACTACACAGACCTGTATTATCTGCTGTACAGTAGACTGTCTCTCCATACTACACAGACCTGTATTATCTGCTGTACAGTAGACTGTCTCTCCATACTACACAGACCTGTATTATCTACTGTACAGTAGACTGTCTCTCCATACTACACAGACCTGTATTATCTGCTGTACAGTAGACTGTCTCTCCATACTACACAGACCTGTATTATCTGCTGTACAGTAGACTGCCTCTCCATACTACACAGACCCGTATTATCTGCTGTACAGTAGACTGTCTCTCCATACTACACAGACCTGTATTATCCGCTGTACAGTAGACTGCCCCTCCATACTACACAGACCTGTATTATCTGCTGTACAGTAGACTGTCTCTCCATACTACACAGACCTGTATTATCTGCTGTACAGTAGACTGCCTCTCCATACTACACAGACCTGTATTATCTGCTGTACAGTAGACTGTCTCTCCATACTACACAGACCTGTATTATCTGCTGTACAGTAGACTGTCTCTCCATACTACACAGACCTGTATTATCTGCTGTACAGTAGACTGTCCCTCCATACTACACAGACCCGTATTATCTGCTGTACAGTAGACTGTCTCTCCATACTGCACAGACCTGTATTATCTGCTGTACAGTAGACTGTCTCTCCATACTACACAGACCTGTATTATCTGCTGTACAGTAGACTGTCTTTCCATACTGCACAGACCTGTATTATCTGCTGTACAGTAGACTGTCTCTCCATACTACACAGACCTGTATTATCTACTGTACAGTAGACTGTCTCTCCATACTACACAGACCTGTATTATCTGCTGTACAGTAGACTGTCTCTCCATACTACACAGACCTGTATTATCTGCTGTACAGTAGACTGCCTCTCCATACTACACAGACCTGTATTATCTGCTGTACAGTAGACTGCCCCTCCATACTACACAGACCTGTATTATCTGCTGTACAGTAGACTGCCCCTCCATACTACACAGACCTGTATTATCTGCTGTACAGTAGACTGTCTCTCCATACTACACAGACCTGTATTATCTGCAGTACAGTAGACTGCCTCTCCATACTACACAGACCTGTATTATCTGCTGTACAGTAGACTGTCTCTCCATACTACACAGACCTGTATTATCTGCTGTACAGTAGACTGCCCCTCCATACTACACAGACCTGTATTATCTGCTGTACAGTAGACTGTCTCTCCATACTACACAGACCTGTATTATCTGCTGTACAGTAGACTGTCTCTCCATACTACACAGACCTGTATTATCTGCTGTACAGTAGACTGCCTCTCCATACTACACAGACCTGTATTATCTGCTGTACAGTAGACTGCCCCTCCATACTACACAGACCTGTATTATCTGCTGTACAGTAGACTGTCTCTCCATACTACACAGACCTGTATTATCTGCTGTACAGTAGACTGCCCCTCCATACTACACAGACCTGTATTATCTGCTGTACAGTAGACTGTCTCTCCATACTACACAGACCTGTATTATGTGCTGTACAGTAGACTGTCCCTCTATACTACACAGACCCGTATTATCTGCTGTACAGTAGACTGTCTCTCCATACTGCACAGACCTGTATTATCTGCTGTACAGTAGACTGTCCCTCCATACTACACAGACCTGTATTATCTGCTGTACAGTAGACTGTCTCTCCATACTACACAGACCTGTATTATGTGCTGTACAGTAGACTGTCTCTCCATACTACACAGACCTGTATTATCTGCTGTACAGTAGACTGCCCCTCCATACTACACAGACCTGTATTATCTGCTGTACAGTAGACTGCCTCTCCATACTACACAGACCTGTATTATCTGCTGTACAGTAGACTGTCCCTCTATACTACACAGACCCGTATTATCTGCTGTACAGTAGACTGTCTCTCCATACTGCACAGACCTGTATTATCTGCTGTACAGTAGACTGTCTCTCTATACTACACAGACCTGTATTATCTGCTGTACAGTAGATAGTCTCTCCATACTACACAGACCCGTATTATCTGCTGTACAGTAGACTGTCCCTCCATACTACACAGACCTGTATTATCTGCTGTACAGTAGACTGTCCCTCCATACTACACAGACCTGTATTATCCGCTGTACAGTAGACTGTCTCTCCATACTACACAGACCTGTATTATCTGCTGTACAGTAGACTGCCCCTCCATACTGCACAGACCTGTATTATCTGCTGTACAGTAGACTGTCTCTCTATACTACACAGACCTGTATTATCTGCTGTACAGTAGATAGTCTCTCCATACTACACAGACCCGTATTATCTGCTGTACAGTAGACTGTCTCTCCATACTGCACAGACCTGTATTATCTGCTGTACAGTAGACTGTCTCTCTATACTACACAGACCTGTATTATCTGCTGTACAGTAGATAGTCTCTCCATACTACACAGACCCGTATTATCTGCTGTACAGTAGACTGTCCCTCCATACTACACAGACCTGTATTATCTGCTGTACAGTAGACTGCCCCTCCATACTACACAGACCTGTATTATCTGCTGTACAGTAGACTGCCCCTCCATACTACACAGACCTGTATTATCTGCTGTACAGTAGACTGTCTCTCTATACTACACAGACCTGTATTATCTGCTGTACAGTAGATAGTCTCTCCATACTACACAGACCTGTATTATCTGCTGTATAGTAGACTGTCTCTCCATACTACACAGACCTGTATTATCTGCTGTACAGTAGACTGTCTCTCCATACTACACAGACCTGTATTATCTGCTGTACAGTAGACTGTCTCTCCATACTACACAGACCTGTATTATCTGCTGTACAGTAGACTGTCTCTCCATACTACACAGACCTGTATTATCTGCTGTACAGTAGACTGTCTCTCCATACTACACAGACCTGTATTATCTGCTGTACAGTAGACTGTCTCTCCATACTGCACAGACCTGTATTATCTGCTGTACAGTAGACTGCCCCTCCATACTACACAGACCTGTATTATCTGCTGTACAGTAGACTGTCTCTCCATACTACACAGACCTGTATTATCTGCTGTACAGTAGACTGTCTCTCCATACTACACAGACCTGTATTATCTGCTGTACAGTAGACTGTCTCTCCATACTACACAGACCTGTATTATCTGCTGTACAGTAGACTGCCCCTCCATACTACACAGACCTGTATTATCTGCAGTACAGTAGACTGCCCCTCCATACTACACAGACCTGTATTATCTGCTGTACAGTAGACTGTCTCTCCATACTACACAGACCTGTATTATCTGCTGTACAGTAGACTGTCTCTCCATACTACACAGACCTGTATTATCTGCTGTACAGTAGACTGTCTCTCCATACTACACAGACCCGTATTATCTGCTGTACAGTAGACTGCCCCTCCATACTACACAGACCTGTATTATCCGCTGTACAGTAGACTGCCTCTCCATACTACACAGACCTGTATTATCTGCTGTACAGTAGACTGCCCCTCCATACTACACAGACCCGTATTATCTGCTGTACAGTAGACTGTCTCTCCATACTACACAGACCTGTATTATCTGCTGTACAGTAGACTGTCTCTCCATACTACACAGACCTGTATTATCTGCTGCACAGTAGACTGTCTCTCCATACTGCACAGACCTGTATTATCTGCTGTACAGTAGACTGTCTCTCCATACTACACAGACCTGTATTATCTGCTGTACAGTAGACTGTCTCTCCACACTACACAGACCTGTATTATCTGCTGTACAGTAGACTGTCTCTCCACACTACACAGACCTGTATTATCTGCTGTACAGTAGACTGTCCCTCCATACTGCACAGACCTGTATTATCTGCTGTACAGTAGACTGCCCCTCCATACTACACAGACCTGTATTATCTGCTGTACAGTAGACTGTCCCTCCATACTGCACAGACCTGTATTATCTGCTGTACAGTAGACTGTCTCTCCATACTACACAGACCTGTATTATCTGCTGTACAGTAGACTGCCTCTCCATACTACACAGACCTGTATTACCTGCTGTACAGTAGACTGCCTCTCCATACTACACAGACCTGTATTATCCTCTGTACAGTAGACTGTCTCTCCATACTACACAGACCTGTATTACCTGCTGTACAGTAGACTGCCTCTCCATACTACACAGACCTGTATTATCTGCTGTACAGTAGACTGTCTCTCCATACTACACAGACCTGTATTATCCTCTGTACAGTAGACTGTCTCTCCATACTACACAGACCTGTATTACCTGCTGTACAGTAGACTGCCTCTCCATACTACACAGACCTGTATTATCTGCTGTACAGTAGACTGTCTCTCCATACTACACAGACCTGTATTATCTGCTGTACAGTAGACTGCCTCTCCATACTACACAGACCTGTATTATCTGCTGTACAGTAGACTGTCTCTCCATACTACACAGACCTGTATTATCTGCTGTACAGTAGACTGTCCCTCCATACTACACAGACCTGTATTATCTGCCGTACAGTAGACTGCCCCTCCATACTACACAGACCTGTATTATCTGCTGTACCGTAGACTGTCTCTCCATACTACACAGACCTGTATTATCTGCTGTACAGTAGACTGTCTCTCCATACTACACAGACCTGTATTATCTGCTGTACAGTAGACTGTCTATCCATACTACACAGACCTGTATTATCTGCTGTACAGTAGACTGTCTCTCCATACTACACAGTCCCGTATTATCCGCTGTACAGTAGACTGTCTCTCCATACTGCACAGACCTGTATTATCTGCTGTACAGTAGACTGTCCCTCTATACTACACAGACCTGTATTATCTGCTGTACAGTAGACTGTCTCTCCATACTACACAGACCTGTATTATCTGCTGTACAGTAGACTGCCCCTCCATACTACACAGACCTGTATTATCTGCTGTACAGTAGACTGTCTCTCCATACTACACAGACCTGTATTATCTGCTGTACAGTAGACTGTCTCTCCATACTACACAGACCTGTATTATCTGCCGTACAGTAGACTGCCTCTCCATACTACACAGACCTGTATTATCTGCTGTACAGTAGACTGTCTCTCTATACTACACAGACCTGTATTATCTGCTGTACAGTAGACTGTCTCTCCATACTACACAGTCCTGTATTATCTGCTGTACAGTAGACTGTCTCTATACTACACAGACCCGTATTATCTGCTGTACAGTAGACTGTCTCTCCATACTACACAGACCTGTATTATCAGTAGACTGCCCCTCCATACTACACAGACCTGTATTATCTGCTGTCCAGTAGACTGTCTCTCCATACTACACAGACCTGTATTATCTGCTGTACAGTAGACTGTCTCTCCATACTACACAGACCTGTATTATCTGCTGTACAGTAGACTGCCCCTCCATACTACACAGACCTGTATTATTTGCTGTACAGTAGACTGTCTCTCCATACTACAGACCTGTATTATCTGCTGTACAGTAGACTGTCTCTCCATACTACACAGACCTGTATTATCTGCTGTACAGTAGACTGTCTCTCCATACTACACAGACCTGTATTATCTGCTGTACAGTAGACTGTCTCTCCATACTACACAGACCTGTATTATCTGCTGTACAGTAGACTGTCTCTCCATACTACACAGACCTGTATTATCTGCTGTACAGTAGACTGCCTCTCCATACTACACAGACCTGTATTATCTGCTGTACAGTAGACTGTCTCTCCATACTACACAGACCTGTATTATCTGCTGTACAGTAGACTGTCTCTCCATACTGCACAGACCTGTATTATCTGCTGTACAGTAGACTGTCTCTCCATACTACACAGACCCATATTATCTGCCGTACAGTAGACTGTCTCTCCATACTACACAGACCTGTATTATCTGCTGTACAGTAGACTGCCTCTCCATACTACACAGACCTGTATTATCTGCTGTACAGTAGACTGCCTCTCCATACTACACAGACCTGTATTATCTGCTGTACAGTAGACTGCCCCTCCATACTACACAGACCTGTATTATCTGCTGTACAGTAGACTGCCCCTCCATACTACACAGACCTGTATTATCTGCTGTACAGTAGACTGTCTCTCCATACTACACAGACCTGTATTATCTGCTGTACAGTAGACTGTCTCTCCATACTACACAGACCTGTATTATCTGCTGTACAGTAGACTGTCTCTCCATACTACACAGACATGTATTATCTGCTGTACAGTAGACTGCCTCTCCATACTACACAGACCTGTATTATCTGCTGTACAGTAGACTGTCCCTCCATACTACACAGACCTGTATTATCTGCTGTACAGTAGACTGCCTCTCCATACTACACAGACCTGTATTATCTGCTGTACAGTAGACTGTCTCTCCATACTACACAGACCCGTATTATCTGCTGTACAGTAGACTGCCTCTCCATAATACACAGACCTGTATTATCTGCTGTACAGTAGACTGCTCCTCCATACTACACAGACCTGTATTATCCGCTGTACAGTAGACTGTCTCTCCATACTACACAGACCTGTATTATCCGCTGTACAGTAGACTGTCTCTCCATACTACACAGACCTGTATTATCTACTGTACAGTAGACTGTCTCTCCATACTACACAGACCTGTATTATCTGCTGTACAGTAGACTGTCTCTCCATACTACACAGACCTGTATTATCTGCTGTACAGTAGACTGTCTCTCCATACTACACAGACCTGTAATATCTGCTGTACAGTAGACTGCCTCTCCATACTACACAGACCTGTATTATCTGCCGTACAGTAGACTGCCTCTCCATACTACACAGACCTGTATTATCTGCTGTACAGTAGACTGCCTCTCCATACTACACAGACCTGTATTATCTGCTGTACAGTAGACTGTCTCTCCATACTACACAGACCTGTATTATCTGCTGTACAGTAGACTGTCTCTCCATACTACACAGACCTGTATTATCTGCTGTACAGTAGACTGCCCCTCCATACTACACAGACCTGTATTATCTGCTGTACAGTAGACTGTCTCTCCATACTACACAGACCTGTATTATCTGCTGTACAGTAGACTGTCTCTCCATACTACACAGACCTGTATTATCTGCTGTACAGTAGACTGTCTCTCCATACTACACAGACCTGTATTATCTGCTGTACAGTAGACTGTCTCTCCATACTGCACAGACCCGTATTATCTGCTGTACAGTAGACTGCCCCTCCATACTACACAGACCTGTATTATCTGCTGTACAGTAGACTGCCCCTCCATACTACACAGACCTGTATCATCCGCTGTACAGTAGACTGTCTCTCCATACTACACAGACCTGTATTATCTGCTGTACAGTAGACTGTCTCTCCATACTACACAGACCTGTATTATCTGCTGTACAGTAGACTGTCTCTCCATACTGCACAGACCTGTATTATCTGCTGTACAGTAGACTGTCTCTCCATACTACACAGACCTGTATTATCTGCTGTACAGCAGACTGTCTCTCCATACTACACAGACCCGTATTATCTGCTGTACAGTAGACTGTCTCTCCATACTACACAGACCCATATTATCTGCCGTACAGTAGACTGTCTCTCCATACTACACAGACCTGTATTATCTGCTGTACAGTAGACTGTCTCTCCATACTACACAGACCTGTATTATCTGCTGTACAGTAGACTGTCTCTCCATACTACACAGACCTGTATTATCTGCTGTACAGTAGACTGTCTCTCCATACTGCACAGACCTGTATTATCTGCTGTACAGTAGACTGTCTCTCCATACTACACAGACCTGTATTATCTGCTGTACAGTAGACTGTCTGTCCATACTACACAGACCTGTATTATCTGCTGTACAGTAGACTGTCTCTCCATACTACACAGACCTGTATTATCTGCTGTACAGTAGACTGTCTCTCCATACTACACAGACCTGTATTACCTGCTGTACAGTAGACTGTCTCTCCATACTACACAGACCTGTATTATCTGCCGTACAGTAGACTGCCCCTCCATACTGCACAGACCTGTATTATCTGCTGTACAGTAGACTGTCTCTCCATACTACACAGACCTGTATTATCTGCTGTACAGTAGACTGTCTCTCCATACTGCACAGACCTGTATTATCTGCTGTACAGTAGACTGTCTCTCCATACTACACAGACCTGTATTATCTGCTGTACAGTAGACTGTCTCTCCATACTACACAGACCTGTATTATCTGCTGTACAGTAGACTGTCTCTCCATACTACACAGACCTGTATTATCTGCTGTACAGTAGACTGTCTCTCCATACTACACAGACCTGTACTATCTGCTGTACAGTAGACTGTCTCTCCATACTACACAGACCTGTATTATCTGCTGTACAGTAGACTGTCTCTCCATACTACACAGACCCGTATTATCTGCTGTACAGTAGACTGTCTCTCCATACTACACAGACCTGTATTATCTGCTGTACAGTAGACTGTCCCTCCATACTACAGACCTGTATTATCTGCTGTACAGTAGACTGTCTCTCCATAATACACAGACCTGTATTATCTGCTGTACAGTAGACTGTCTCTCCATACTACACAGACCTGTATTATCTGCTGTACAGTAGACTGTCTCTCCATACTACACAGACCTGTATTATCTGCTGTACAGTAGACTGTCTCTCCATACTACACAGACCTGTATTATCTGCTGTACTGTAGACTGTCTCTCCATACTACACAGACCTGTATTATCTGCTGTACAGTAGACTGCCTCTCCATACTACACAGACCTGTATTATCTGCTGTACAGTAGACTGTCTCTCCATACTACACAGACCTGTATTATCTGCTGTACAGTAGACTGTCTCTCCATACTACACAGACCCGTATTATCTGCTGTACAGTAGACTGTCTCTCCATACTACACAGACCTGTATTATCTGCTGTACAGTAGACTGTCTCTCCATAGTACACAGACCTGTATTATCTGCTGTACAGTAGACTGTCTCTCCATACTACACAGACCTGTATTATCTGCTGTACAGTAGACTGTCTCTCCATACTACACAGACCTGTATTATCTGCTGTACAGTAGACTGTCTCTCCATACTACACAGACCTGTATTATCTGCTGTACTGTAGACTGTCTCTCCATACTACACAGACCTGTATTATCTGCTGTACAGTAGACTGCCTCTCCATACTACACAGACCTGTATTATCTGCTGTACAGTAGACTGTCTCTCCATACTACACAGACCTGTATTATCTGCTGTACAGTAGACTGTCTCTCCATACTACACAGACCTGTATTATCTGCTGTACAGTAGACTGTCTCTCCATACTACACAGACCTGTATTATCTGCTGTACAGTAGACTGTCTCTCCATACTACACAGACCTGTATTATCTGCTGTACAGTAGACTGTCTCTCCATACTACACAGACCTGTATTATCTGCTGTACAGTAGACTGTCTCTCCATACTACACAGACCTGTATTATCTGCTGTACAGTAGACTGTCTCTCCATAGTACACAGACCTGTATTATCTGCTGTACAGTAGACTGTCTCTCCATACTACACAGACCTGTATTATCTGCTGTACAGTAGACTGTCTCTCCATACTACACAGACCTGTATTATCTGCTGTACAGTAGACTGTCTCTCCATACTACACAGACCTGTATTATCTGCTGTACAGTAGACTGCCTCTCTATACTACACAGACCTGTATTATCTGCTGTACAGTAGACTGCCTCTCCATACTGCACAGACCTGTATTATCTGCTGTATAGTAGACTGTCTCTCCATACTACACAGACCTGTATTATCCTCTGTACAGTAGACTGTCTCTCCATACTACACAGACCTGTATTATCTGCTGTACAGTAGACTGTCTCTCCATACTACACAGACCTGTATTATCTGCTGTACAGTAGACTGCCCCTCCATACTACACAGACCCCTATTATCTGCTGTACAGTAGACTGTCTCTCCATACTACACAGACCTGTATTATCTGCTGTACAGTAGACTGTCTCTCCATACTACACAGACCTGTATTATCTGCTGTACAGTAGACTGTCTCTCCATACTACACAGACCTGTATTATCCGCTGTACAGTAGACTGTCTCTCCATACTACACAGACCTGTATTATCTGCTGTACAGTAGACTGCCCCTCCATACTACACAGACCTGTATTATCTGCTGTACAGTAGACTGTCCCTCCATACTACACAGACCTGTATTATCTGCTGTACAGTAGACTGCCCCTCCATACTACACAGACCTGTATTATCTGCTGTACAGTAGACTGCCCCTCCATACTACACAGACCTGTATTATCTGCTGTACAGTAGACGGTCTCTCCATACTACACAGACCCGTATTATCTGCTGTACAGTAGACTGTCCCTCCATACTACACAGACCTGTATTATCTGCTGTACAGTAGACTGTCCCTCCATACTACACAGACCTGTATTATCTGCTGTACAGTAGACTGTCCCTCCATACTGCACAGACCTGTATTATCTGCTGTACAGTAGACTGTCTCTCCATACTACACAGACCTGTATTATCTGCTGTACAGTAGACTGTCTCTCCATACTACACAGACCTGTATTATCTGCTGTACAGTAGACTGTCTCTCCATACTACACAGACCTGTATTATCTGCTGTACAGTAGACTGTCTCTCCATACTACACAGACCTGTATTATCTGCTGTACAGTAGACTGTCTCCCCATACTACACAGACCTGTATTATCTGCTGTACAGTAGACTGCCTCTCCATACTACACAGACATGTATTATCTGCTGTACAGTAGACTGTCTCTCCATACTACACAGACCTGTATTATCTGCTGTACAGTAGACTGCCCCTCCATACTACACAGACCTGTATTATCTGCTGTACAGTAGACTGTCTCTCCATACTACACAGACCTGTATTATCTGCTGTACAGTAGACTGTCTCTCCATACTACACAGACCTGTATTATCTGCTGTACAGTAGACTGTCTCCCCATACTACACAGACCTGTATTATCTGCTGTACAGTAGACTGCCTCTCCATACTACACAGACATGTATTATCTGCTGTACAGTAGACTGTCTCTCCATACTACACAGACCCGTATTATCTGCTGTACAGTAGACTGTCTCTCCATACTGCACAGACCCGTATTATCTGCTGTACAGTAGACTGTCTCTCCATACTACACAGACCTGTATTATCTGCTGTACAGTAGACTGCCCCTCCATACTACACAGACCTGTATTATCTGCTGTACAGTAGACTGTCTCTCCATACTACACAGACCTGTATTATCTGCTGTACAGTAGACTGTCTCTCCATACTGCACAGACCTGTATTATCTGCCTTACAGTAGACTGTCTCTCCATACTACACAGACCTGTATTATCTGCTGTACTGTAGACTGTCTCTCAATACTACACAGACCTGTATTATCTGCTGTACAGTAGACTGTCTCTCCATACTACACAGACCTGTATTATCTGCTGTACAGTAGACTGTCTCTCCATACTACACAGACCTGTATTATCTGCTGTACAGTAGACTGTCTCTCCATACTACACAGACCTGTATTATCTGCTGTACAGTAGACTGTCTCTCCATACTACACAGACCCGTATTATCTGCTGTACAGTAGACTATCTCTCCATACTACACAGGCCTGTATTATCTGCTGTATAGTAGACTGTCTCTCCATACTACACAGACCTGTATTATCTGCTGTACAGTAGACTGTCTCTCCATACTGCACAGACCTGTATTATCTGCTGTACAGTAGACTGTCTCTCCATACTACACAGACCTGTATTATCTGCTGTACAGTAGACTGTCTCTCCATACTACACAGACCTGTATTATCTACTGTACAGTAGACTGTCTCTCTATACTACACAGACCTGTATTATCTGCTGTACAGTAGACTGTCTCTCCATACTACACAGACCTGTATTATCTGCTGTACAGTAGACTGCCCCTCCATACTACACAGACCTGTATTATCTGCTGTACAGTAGACTGTCTCTCCATACTGCACAGACCTGTATTATCTGCTGTACAGTAGACTGCCCCTCTATACTACACAGACCTGTATTATCTGCTGTACAGTAGACTGCCCCTCCATACTACACAGACCTGTATTATCTGCTGTACAGTAGACTGTCTCTCCATACTACACAGACCTGTATTATCTGCTGTACAGTAGACTGCCCCTCCATACTACACAGACCTGTATTATCTGCTGTACAGTAGACTGTCCCTCCATACTACACAGACCTGTATTATCTGCTGTATAGTAGACTGTCTCTCCATACTACACAGACCTGTATTATCTGCTGTACAGTAGACTGTCTCTCCATACTGCACAGACCTGTATTATCTGCTGTACAGTAGACTGTCTCTCCATACTACACAGACCTGTATTATCTGCTGTACAGTAGACTGTCTCTCCATACTACACAGACCCGTATTATCTGCTGTACTGTAGACTGTCCCTCCATACTACACAGACCTGTATTATCTGCTGTACAGTAGACTGTCTCTCCATACTACACAGACCTGTATTATCTGCTGTACAGTAGACTGTCTCTCCATACTACACAGACCCGTATTATCTGCTGTACTGTAGACTGTCTCTCCATACTACACAGACCTGTATTATCTGCTGTACAGTAGACTCCCCCTCCATACTACACAGACCTGTATTATCTGCTGTACAGTAGACTGTCTCTCCATACTACACACACCTGTATTATCTGCTGTACAGTAGACTGCCTCTCCATACTACACAGACCTGTATTATCTGCTGTACAGTAGACTGTCTCTCCATACTACACAGACCTGTATTATCTGCTGTACAGTAGACTGTCTCTCCATACTACACAGACCTGTATTATCTGCTGTACAGTAGACTGTCTCTCCATACTACACAGACCCGTATTATCTGCTGTACAGTAGACTGTCTCTCCATACTACACAGACCTGTATTATCTGCTGTACAGTAGACTGCCTCTCCATACTACACAGACCTGTATTATCTGCTGTACAGTAGACTGCCCCTCCATACTACACAGACCTGTATTATCTGCTGTACAGTAGACTGCCTCTCCATACTACACAGACCTGTATTATCTGCTGTACAGTAGACTGCCCCTCCATACTACACAGACCTGTATTATCTGCTGTACAGTAGACTGTCCCTCCATACTACACAGACCTGTATTATCTGCTGTACAGTAGACTGTCTCTCCATACTACACAGACCTGTATTATCTGCTGTACAGTAGACTGCCCCTCCATACTACACAGACCTGTATTATCTGCTGTACAGTAGACTGTCTCTCCATACTACACAGACCTGTATTACCTGCTGTACAGTAGACTGTCTCTCCATACTACACAGAACTGTATTATCCGCTGTACAGTAGACTGTCTCTCCATACTACACAGACCTGTATTATCTGCTGTACAGTAGACTTGTCTCTCCATACTACACAGACCTGTATTATCTGCTGTACAGTAGACTGTCTCTCCATACTACACAGACCTGTATTATCTGCTGTACAGTAGACTGTCTCTCCATACTACACAGAACTGTATTATCCGCTGTACAGTAGACTGTCTCTCCATACTGCACAGACCCGTATTATCTGCTGTACAGTAGACTGTCTCTCCATACTACACAGACCTGTATTATCTGCTGTACAGTAGACTGTCTCTCCATACTACACAGACCTGTATTATCTGCTGTACAGTAGACTGTCTCTCCATACTGCACAGACCTGTATTATCTGCTGTACAGTAGACTGTCTCTCCATATTACACAGACCTGTATTATCCGCTGTACAGTAGACTGTCTCTCCATACTACACAGACCTGTATTATCTGCTGTGCAGTAGACTGTCTCTCCATATTACACAGACCTGTATTATCCGCTGTACAGTAGACTGTCTCTCCATACTACACAGACCTGTATTATCTGCTGTACAGTAGACTGTCTCTCCATACTACACAGACCTGTATTACCTGCTGTACAGTAGACGGTCTCTCCATACTACACAGACCTGTATTATCTGCTGTACAGTAGACTGTCTCTCCATACTACACAGACCTGTATTATCTGCTGTACAGTAGACTGTCTCTCCATACTACACAGACCTGTATTATCTGCTGTACAGTAGACTGTCTCTCCATACTACACAGACCTGTATTACCTGCTGTACAGTAGACAGTCTCTCCATACTACACAGACCTGTATTATCTGCTGTACAGTAGACTGTCTCTCCATACTACACAGACCTGTATTATCTGCCGTACAGTAGACTGCCCCTCCATACTGCACAGACCTGTATTATCTGCTGTACAGTAGACTGTCTCTCCATACTACACAGACCTGTATTATCTGCTGTACAGTAGACTGTCTCTCCATACTACACAGACCTGTATTATCTGCTGTACAGTAGACGGTCTCTCCATACTACACAGACCCGTATTATCTGCTGTACAGTAGACTGTCCCTCCATACTACACAGACCTGTATTATCTGCTGTACAGTAGACTGTCCCTCCATACTGCACAGACCTGTATTATCTGCTGTACAGTAGACTGTCTCTCCATACTACACAGACCTGTATTACCTGCTGTACAGTAGACTGTCTCTCCATACTACACAGACCTGTATTATCTGCTGTACAGTAGACTGTCTCTCCATACTACACAGACCTGTATTATCTGCTGTACAGTAGACTGTCTCTCCATACTACACAGACCTGTATTACCTGCTGTACAGTAGACTGTCTCTCCATACTACACAGACCTGTATTATCTGCTGTACAGTAGACTGTCTCTCCATACTACACAGACCTGTATTATCTGCTGTACAGTAGACTGTCTCTCCATGCTGCACAGACCTGTATTATCTGCTGTACAGTAGACTGTCCCTCCATACTACACAGACCTGTATTATCTGCTGTACAGTAGACTGCCCCTCCATACTACACAGACCTGTATTATCTGCTGTACAGTAGACTGTCTCTCCATACTACACAGACCTGTATTATCTGCTGTACAGCAGACTGTCCCTCCATACTACACAGACCTGTATTATCTGCTGTACAGTAGACTGTCTCTATACTACACAGACCTGTATTATCTGCTGTACAGTAGACTGCCCCTCCATACTACACAGACCTGTATTATCTGCTGTACAGTAGACTGTCTCTCCATACTGCACAGACCTGTATTATCTGCTGTACAGTAGACTGCCTCTCCATACTACACAGACCTGTATTATCTGCTGTACAGTAGACTGTCTCTCCATACTACACAGACCTGTATTATCTGCTGTACAGTAGACTGCCTCTCCATACTACACAGACCTGTATTATCTGCTGTACAGTAGACTGTCCCTCCATACTACACAGACCTGTATTATCTGCTGTACAGTAGACTGTCTCTCCATACTACACAGACCTGTATTATCTGCTGTACAGTAGACTGTCTCTCCATACTACATACCTGTATTATCTGCTGTACAGTAGACTGTCTCTCCATACTGCACAGACCTGTATTATCTGCTGTACAGTAGACTGTCTCTCCATACTACACAGACCCGTATTATCTGCTGTACAGTAGACTGTCTCTCCATACTACACAGACCTGTATTATCTGCTGTACAGTAGACTGTCTCTCCATACTACACAGACCTGTATTATCTGCTGTACAGTAGACTGTCTCTCCATACTACACAGACCTGTATTATCTGCTGTACAGTAGACTGCCTCTCCATACTGCACAGACCCGTATTATCTGCTGTACAGCAGACTGTCTCTCCATACTACACAGACCTGTATTATCTGCTGTACAGTAGACTGTCTCTCCATACTGCACAGACCTATACTATCTGCTGTACAGTAGACTGTCTCTCCATACTACACAGACCTGTATTATCTGCTGTACAGTAGACTGTCTCTCCATACTACACAGACCTGTATTATCCGCTGTACAGTAGACTGCCCCTCCATACTGCACAGACCTGTATTATCTGCTGTACAGTAGACTGCCCCTCTATACTACACAGACCTGTATTATCTGCTGTACAGTAGACTGTCTCTCCATACTACACAGACCTGTATTATCTGCTGTACAGTAGACTGCCCCTCTATACTACA